>NC_057933.1:19867204-20167204 GCF_018555375.3 Anguilla rostrata | reverse complement strand
ATTATGATACCAATACATAGAATCTCTCAAAATTATATTTTTGTTCTGAATATTGGTAAATATGTTTATTTTAAACATATATTTTAGATACAAGTAATATTCACTTGTTACTTGACCAAGGATTGTACTGTAAAAAGTCTGAACTGCCTTGCTATCAATAAGTTGCCAATTACACCAGTAATTTATCAATATTAATCATAAAAAATCATACAAAAATCATAAAAAGGGCATGTTGCTCTTCATAACCCTTCTATAGAGTTGCAATATTATCAAAGGCATACGTATTTGGTTACAATGAATATTTACAATGAATATTTAAAAACAAAATGCAACAATTCCATATATATATTTAGCTACAGCAAGGACCACAATGGAAATAAGTCTTGTGACTTTTTTGTGTTATCCTTGATACTCTTTTAATTGTGCATGCACATTGGTGTTTGCAACCATGTAATTGTCCTTTTAAAGTGAACAGTCAAATAAATAAACTAAACTAAAATAATAAATACTAAAGTAATTTATAACGAGTGTGATTCTATTCTGTAATCGACTCTGTGCAATCTGACTAGATGGCTCTCCCCTGTCTAATGCAGTAAATTAGATTATTCACATGTGTGCATTATTACCAGTGAATGTCAGTCCTGACAATAACAATGAGAATCACATCCCCACATTCATAATCACTGAACACATTTTATAGTGCCACATTTAAGCAAAAGCATTCCCTATTCATTCAGCTGGAACGCTTCTGTGGAGAGCTGTGCTTGCAGGCCTGCGTGTCTGAGTGTGGAAATGACTCACTGGTGATTAAGCACTGCTACCTGTAAAGTGCTACATCAGCTTGATGATTTTCTAGGATGTGAACCCTGACGCTTTCCACAACAGTGTGGGCAAGGAGACAAGAGCTCCTAATGGGTTTCTCAGTTTCTCCACCTCCCTAGCTTGGGGGTCCAAGAAAGGGCATGCAATAAGGGTCATCCCACAGCCGTTGCCATGGAAACTACAAGGTGAAACCGACTTAGGGGGTGTGGCTTATCGCTGGACTTGCGGTAGA
This sequence comes from Anguilla rostrata, assembly GCF_018555375.3. Classification (NCBI taxonomy): domain Eukaryota; kingdom Metazoa; phylum Chordata; class Actinopteri; order Anguilliformes; family Anguillidae; genus Anguilla; species Anguilla rostrata. The sequence goes on along the minus strand of NC_057933.1, from coordinate 20,166,150 downwards.
GGCATTTTTGAGCAGTCAGAACTCATCTTCTGAGCTGTCAGCCAGGAGCATCACCCGGTCCTGCCTGCTGCCTGATTCCCTGTGCTGGACACACAAGTCACATGCCAAGAATTGCAAAAGCACAAGAAAAGGTCACATGATGTGTGAAAAAGTGTCATTGGAGACATAATGGTTACCGTGTCAGCATTGTGCGCTTTTCCCTAGTGCGCGGGGGTAACCCACCCGCTCTTTCTCACTCCCCCTCTTTCTGCATGCCTCTCTCTCTCTCCTTCCTGCCCCTCGTTCTCTCACCTTCCTCGTCTGGCGCTTGTAGCCTTTCCTCCTTCTGCGGTGCACCACCTTGATGCCGTAGAGAGCGCCCAGGATGAAGAGGGCCCCGGCGATGCCGATACCCACGGGCGCCAGCATTCCAGACACGTAACCTGCCTGCGGGCGCATGGAAAAGGAGGGCAAAAGTATCAAATGGTAAAAAGGCAGCAGGGCCAACACTAAACCAGGCTAGCCCAGAGCAGGGTCTGTGTGGAGGCCAGCATACAAACTGAGCCCCTGTTCTCAACCTTAGTATATAGTGCTGAAGTTTCAGGCAAAAACTTCCCAAATAAATGTAAAGTAACAGAGACAGCTCTAGCATCAGAGCACACACACGCACACACACACGCATGAACCTGCAAAAAGCTAAAAGGAAATGCACAGTACTTCCCGTGGTTATATTGTATGAGTTTTTGAGCATGTATAATTACGTAAATGCATAATAACACATATTATCTCCAAATAGCTACACTAAAAGACATAGACAGGGCATTTTTAGTGTTTGTCTGTCCTTTTCCGATTATAGAGAGGAAAGGAATGGAGCCATTACAGGCATTGAGATGATTCACTCAGACCAACACGTCCATTTCCAGAGAGGAACATGACAGGTTGGCGAGAGAGTGGTGGCCTTGCTAATGAGACCAGAACTGACCTTGTCTCTGATCTTTTCCACCCAGCTGTGCACTGAAAGAGAGGACAGAGAGAGGTTGGGGTTCAGACAGGTTCAGAGAGGCATTGCTGTTGTTGAGTCTTGCCTTTTTTAATGTGATTTCCTGCCTGAATAGACTGCTGTGTCAGTGCAGTGGTGTGAATCTCTCCAGTTTCCTTTCCCCTGTCCACCCGATTCCATGTTTGTTGTCATCTTTTAACACTCTCTGTGTCTCTGGGTGATTACCTCCACAATCACAATCTGTCAGACAAAATGGATAAAACATTGTCCCTGTTCAAAGCCTGTATTCTAGTCTGTGTGCATAGACCATAGTTCTAGAATTCATTAGCAATAAAAGTGATCAGCAATAAGGTAATCAGCAATAAGTGACACACTGATTTGGTAGTCCCTATATGAGTCACTGTTACAGACAGCTGTGCAGCCAGCAAGCATGGATTACTGAACAGGCCTACCAGGCCCAGGGACCCAAAGTTTAGGGGGGGTGGGGGGCCCTCAAAGACCCAAACAAAATCTGCTGCAGAATGCACGCTACTTTTTTCAGTAAAGGAGGGGCCCTAGTGGCATCACCCGTCTACTGACAGGCCAGCCAGTCTCTCTGATGCTGCCGCTACAAATCCTCCGGAGATATTCTGTCTCGAGCTTCCTGAACTCTCACTTCGCACCCCTGGCCGACACAGCGTGGCCAACTGAGAGCAAATTGATCGGCGGCGGTGGCCTGGGAAGCCTGGCCTTTGGGCAGAGCGACGGCTGAGGGAGCGGAGAGTGACCGTGACCGGCCTGTCTTCCGCGTCATTGCTCTGCTGGAAAATTGAACCTGAACTGGAGGGGGAGACGTGGCTGGGGATTTATAATCTCTCAGTGGGCCGAAGGAGTGCACAGCAATTTGTAGCCAATTTCTGTGTGTTTGCCATTCCTGCAAGCAAAGTGATCGATGGGGGAGCCAAATAAGCTATCCAGGGTGGCTCTAGTTGGGGGATGTGGAACAGAGTTAAAAATGCGTTAAGGGGAGGGGGGAGGTAAGAGCAGTTACTGTCCCAACCAGCCAAACCGGTAAATAATCAGAGCCATTTTTACTTAAACTGTCTTCTCAGCCAGATGTGACTCAATTTCCTAGTTTATCTCTTCATAGTTAATTTTGACCATTACGATGCCTCAAGGACCCATTATGCATGGCGCATTGTTGCTCATTTGCATCAATCTGCCGATTGTGAACTGATCCAAAAAACCTTTCCTTTCAGATCGTTTAGTTGAGATTGTGGCTGGACAAAAGCAACCAATGGAGCGCAATAAAAACCGAGGCTCGGAACGCTCAAGGCAAAAATCAATGGGGAGACGGGAAGGCCAAAACACAGGCATCCTTCAGTGACCAACTGCAGCAGCTCTAAAACCAAAATGTGTGTATCTGAGCCCCAACGTGAAGCCAAATATAACCACGCCAACCCTTCGCCAACCCTTTTCTTCTCCATCAGGTGGTACTGCACTCGACTAAACAGAACAAAAACGGAGGTGGAAAGAAATCCATTGTTCCGAAGCAAGGCAATTCATTCGGGTGTCTTGTCAATCACTTCTCAGGACCGCCCCCAGGGGAATGCTGAATTTTCAGCAGCTCTCCATTACTGCTGTGAGCCCAGAGCTCCCAGGGCACCTAACAGATCAATAAGAGCCCTGAACAGCCGAGCCCACAGACCCAGCCCCTGTTCAGGGACTGATATAGCAGGGCAGGGATGAAAGCACACAGAATCCCAGCTGCTCCTACTTCAGTAAGTATTCAGAACTGAGCCCATCGCCCTGAAATGAAATGCTCACCCAAAAACTGACCCAGTACATTGCACTGCACCATTCAGATACTTTGCAGTAGGATTCACATTTGCTTCTGCCTCTCCAAAAACTGATTTCATTTCAAAAAATCAATTTCATTTTCCATTGGCCTCATATACAAAGCTGGACTTTGAGGGAGGATTCAGGTAAATTGAAGCACTAAAGGGTTTGATCAAAGGTTCCCATGCATTGTTAGTCTGCTCTGCTGCCTTAAAGACCTGGTGAAATCAAAATTTGCACTTTCTAACAGTTAAATCATACACAGAGAACCAAACTATAGAAATACTGTGATATTACACCTATTTTATTCACTTGAGATTTTAAATGAGTTTCACCATGAAAGCAACAAGCTCTTATACAACCTGCCTCAGGAGGATTGGTATTGGTTTTTTTTTCTCAGTTCTTGGCTTAGTTGTACAGTGCGTTGCAGTGCCCCCTAGAGGTGGTCTGATTTAAGGACCCTGGTATATAATGACCAAGGAGCCTCTGAAGGTCAGGCACAGACGACATCACTGTACAGTGTGTTTGCAGCCACGCCCGAAAGGCCACCATTCCGCAGGCGTCCTCACACTCAAGCAGGGATTTTAGCGCAGTGGAGCCACTGTGCGGTCTCACGGCACAGGCAAGCTGCTTCTCTGAGTAAAGATAAACCCAGGCCAAGTGTTGGGTAGGCCATACAGAAACAAACACCAAACTTTTCCTATTTTTATCCAAAAAAACATTACCATTGCCAAAAGCTGTTTGAATGTTTCTTATTTTTTCATGCAATTTAAAGGTTCTAATTAATTATCCATGCTGACATGGTCCAGTGTGTCATCTATAAGTGCAAAATGCTTTATTAGCTCCCTGCAGGCTGTTGGGGGGAATATACACAATATCCAATTACGAAGCGCCCCATTCAGTTCAGACTGGGCTGGAGGAGGATGCTTAGAAAGCACCTCTTATTTCTCACAGTTAGAAATCAAGTTTGGGATCCAGTAGATGGATTTTGGATGCTGCACGGCTGTCCTCTGTGCCAGCTTTTTTAACAGATAGCAGCACAGAAAAGTCGGCCATTACGAGTTTGGCCCAAGTCAGTGTTCATTTTGCCCACGGCAGTCCCATCCCTTCAAAATGATTTGATTAGCAAAAAAACAAATCACAGATGCTATTCTTCATCCTCTACAATCTCATTACAGTGCAGACATTTGCATCGCACCAATCTCTCTGAAGAGCAGAGCACAGGGTAATATACATATAAAATTGCAAGAGGCTGAGGCAAAGCAGTAATTCTCAAAGCAATGCAACGTTGTACGGATGCGCATAGATTAAAATTCAATCAGAGCATAATGGGAATGCATGTCTATACCCTGACCTTTAGTTGAATCTATGTAAATAGGGGATATATAGCTGAAAGCACTTTTACGATGGTCCAAGAGAGCAGGAAAGGAAAGCCCAGGGTTACAGATTACCCTGCCCAGCAGTGGTGACCGTGATGTGGGGAGGGTATGGCGCCTGGACTGGAACTGGGAATAACACAGCCTAGCCTTCCGAGACCACTGAGGCTGAACACAGGCAGCGGCTCTGCACCACCAGCGCAGGGGGCTGGGGGAATCTCACTGGCCTGATCTTCCACATTACTCAGCTGGGCAGAGATACAACTTACAGACTAAGATCCCCTGGAAGCAAATTCCCGCAAGGAGCATATTCAAAATTCTGGTTCCTCTCTAACCCAAAAAATGACCTTGTCTCGTTTTCAGTATCACACGAAAGTACCTACCAGTGAAAAGTGAGCACCTATTAATTTAATGTGCACAATGTTTAATAATGGATGCGAACATGTCTTTCTGAAACCTATTACCGACAAGTGAATTCTTCTCCCAGGGGTGAAAATACAATTTAGCCCTGTCTTACCGATTAAAGACAAATGCACATGGCCAGTGCAGTCTGGATGAACAAAACTAACTGACTGGGGGCTGTGTTTGGTCATTGCTGCTCAATAAACAACCCTCCAGAAATGTTCCCACTCCAGGCTTAGAGACGGAGAGCCATGGAGAATGACATCATAGGTCAAACACAGTGTCACTGGTCCATGACCTCTTTGACCAAGGCAATTCAATCCATGAGGACCAACAAATCTCTTCAATAAATCTATTTATTAAATCTTCAGTTTATTACTAATCTCATCTTGGAGGCTTGGAAAAGACACCGATCAATGACTGTGCCATAACTCCTCATTGAAATAGTGCCAATAGTCTATTACATACACTACTACAATTACTTTTAGACTTGCCAATTAGTACACTTGCCACTTTGAGAGATGCTTCTTTATTGGGCTAGGAAATGGGTTAAAATACAAATCAGTATTTTAACCCATCAGTGACTGTGGTGGTGAAGGTCATTCTCAGATGGTTGTGGCGTCAGTGTGCTCACTACTACTCCAGGCTCAGTGCTCAGTGCAGTAGCAACATCTAGCCTGCAGCCCCAGGCCCCCATTCCACACACCATCAGTAGTATAGGAAGACAGTATATATTTCCCTGCAGGCATTGTAAAGATTGCTCCATTGGTTTTATGCGAGGGGACCTTGAGGTGACCTCCCCTGTATAACTGATCCAATCAATGCTGGAACCATTCCTCATCCAGACAGACAGGATGGGAAGCTGATAATTGGCATCGATATCTCTCTGCATGTCTCTTGAATTAAACATAGATGTAAATTGTTCTGTTATTTTAATGGCTTCATTTAAAGTCTTCTACGATGTGCCACTTGTGTGTTCTTGGCACCCCCTATAGTTTATACAGACTGAGTGATATTAATGAGATCAATAGAAATAGAATAGAATAGTTGCAATTCTTCTTTTTCCTAATGGACTAGTTTGTTTTTCTTCCACAGGATGTGTTTAGTTCATTTTAATTGGGCTGTGCTTTGAAGTGTTTTGGGTGCAAGATGTTTTGCATCGGTATTCCCTTTTCCTTTTTGACGTTTCTGCCACCTAGTGGACAAGCTGGTTATGATCGCTTTCAGTCATTGCATTATTTATGCCGTTGTCACCTTATTGGAATCCAATTTGTCAAATTTACATGAATATGCCTTTATGTTGAGTACTATTTAACCATTAAATAATTTTACAATTTAGAAATAAATACACCATTATGATATATAATAATATAGATTATTTATTTTCCATATGATTATTTCTATCATAAAGAATATTTTATCCTTGAAAAGGATGATTTCCTAAACCACCTGTTACGAACAGAAATGTAATAGATTGTCTCTTCTCTCTCACCGAGGCCCTGGTTGCGCTGCACCCAGATCGAGCCCGGGTGGAAGTGATATGGGATGTGGCTGTAGGTGGGGCGTACGTGGGCCACCGTCATGACCTCCGATACGTCTTCCTCACTTCCTGCGTCCTTTGACTCCCCTGTCTCCTTGTCATCAGGCTCCTCTGATACACAAAATAAATGGTAAAAGAGTGTGCATATTAATTAATGGTATTAATGGCTATAAATCATATAAGTGATTTTCAGCTCAACCGTGCCCTGCAAGCAGCATATCTACAAGATAATGCAGGTGCAGGCATACATTATTACAAGCCTAAAGTTCATAAGATTTCAAAAACTAAATTAAAATGACACTAGGGATGTTTTTCCTTTCAAGTAAGTATGACTAGCTAAAGGACAAAAACTTTATACCTAAAAAATGAAACGGACACTGATGAACACTAAATTGACAATTTTGCATTAATCTTCAACAGGATGTGAACAGACAGCTATTTGTAGAAAGTGGCAGGATTTTTACCCAGGTACGTGATTATTGTTATTTTTTACCTTATTCCTGGTGTCCTTAAGTGAACAGAGAACTGAACATGAAAAAGCTGGATATGTTTGTTTACCATTTTATTTTCTGTTCAAAGAACAATGGTATAAATGACAGCTTGCATTATCAGTCTCTGGTGTATGAAAATACCTTCAGACTCCAGTTCTACCACACCTGATTTGTGCCTGGGCAGGGACATGCTAGTTGCCGTGGCTACAATTGTCGTTGGAGACAGTTCTGTATTCTTGTGTTCCCGGGTTCTGAAGGAACTGGGAGAGCCTTCAGTAGTCCCAGTTGGAGTGTCAGTCATGCCAAGTTCTGTAAGGTCATATATATTTCAGACAACTCTCCAAAACATCAGTATCATGGCCTGATCCCGTAAAACCCTCCAGGAATATCTGATATAGTGTAACATACTATACATGCCATTGTTAAAACGCTACTATGCCATGCTTTAGTGTGATGTAAGGCAATGTTGAAATAATACCACCGTTTTTTGGTAGTATAACAACATGTTATAAGGGAGGGACTCCATCCAACTTGACTTAAATCAGCAGAAACTGTGACTCTTCAGCATGACCTGAGTTTCACTTCCCTGATACAAAATACTTCTTGCCTATGTCTTTCTAGGCGTTTTGTGCGTACTTGTAGGATGTGAGTATGTGCCCTGGAGGATAATTGTTATTGCACCACGTACATGCTGAAACATTTACTGCTGATTGCATATATCTTAGCAGTTTTTAAGACTGATACTTAATCACATTGTTACTTCAATTATGTACACATGAGCATAATAATAATGGTGCACATACAGTATATGCACAGCATTAAAGATCATGGCCTCACCCTCAGTGTACAGGATCCCATCGTCCAGGGGGGGCTCTGGAGGAGGTGCAGTGAAGAGAGATGTGGAGGGACTGAGTGCTTCCATAATCTCGGTTCCAGAGGTCTGCAGGGTAGGGCGGGCTGCCCCTGACGGGGAGGGACCTCCATCAACAATGACTGTGGTAATGAGTTCAGGCCCTGTTAGGATGTCCTGGGTGTCAGCTGTGATGCCAGAAAACTGCAATACCTGTTGGGTGCCACTGGGGGCAGTAGTAACCACCATCTCTGACAGAGCATCATCCAGTGGCTCAAATATTAAAGGGATATCGTCAGGTGTGGGTGTTGCCTCATCGTCATGCCCAAAAGGAAGGGCCTTCAAGGCTTGGTTTTCTCCCCTAGTCCTGGTCTCTGTTCTTGCAGTCAAGAGTAAATGGGGTGTGACTCCATTTACAGGGCCTGTGGAACTGGGGATGCTGCTCTTCACTACTGGCAAATGCAGACACAAGGACCAAAACACAGATGTTAACCAACCCTAGTCAAGTGTGTAATTAGAAGCGTTACACCTTACATCCCCTAATAAACACATTGGCAAGGAAAAAAACATGTTTCCTTTAAAACCACTGACAAGCAAAGAGACAAGTAACACAGTGGAGGTGTTAGCCTGCTGAAGCCATTAAGGCCATAAAATCTCTTCAGTATGATTCTGTCTCCTGCTTCTGCACCCCTTTCAGAACAAAGTCAAAGGTAGCAATTAATTTGGAAGCCTCTTGCCCCTGTTGGGATAACAGGTGAACCTGAATGGCTGCAAACGATTATTAAAGGTTTCCTTTTCTCCACCCGAGAGCGCACCACTCTGTTTTATGCCACCACTATACAATGAAAATCAATATAATCTGTCATCTTTGAGAAACAGTCTGCTCCACTGCCTATAATAGTCCTGTGGTCAGTGTGTAAGGCATTACTACACATATTATTCTAAATATACTGACACTAATAAGCCCAGGCATGCACTTTCTTAGTCACATTAACAGAGAAAGCTCCCATTTATCTGAACACACTGCTTTCCAAAGCTGTCCTAACTATATTTCGACACACATGGTGGGCCTTTGTTTGTGCCTTGTTGTGGAAAGCGTGTTTCAAGTCTTATACATTTCAATAATTCAAACCCTGGCTTTTCAATGGAAAAAGGGACTGGACTACTCAGGTTACCGATGCAGAAAAAGTGATCTAATGTTCACTCAAAGAACTCCATCTTACCTGCGTCCTGCTGCAGGGCCCCTCTAGCCCAGGGGACGATAGAAACTCCCGGCTCAGCTCCTGGATCCTCACCCAGGGGGGGCTTAGTTGTCGTGGGGCCAGCTGGGTCCTCAGAAAACCCAGGCTGAGCTGTATTGGCCCGTGCCCTACTCTCTCCATTTGAGGGGCTGTTAATTAGTTTGCGGTGGGGAATGGGGGTGGAGGGAGGTGAGGCGGCTTCACTCTCCAGAATGTTTGCCACCAAAGTGGTGGACTGCTGGATGCTGTCTATTGCGGTGGTCTGCCTGGGTCGGGTTTGCTCTGAGGAAGGAGCTCTGCTCAAAGAGGGCCCTGATGTGCCTGCCATTGCTTCACCGCTGGCTGCTGTTGTGGTTTGGAAGCCGCCACCCGGGACACCCATTCGGTTTTTGAGGGGTTTCTTTGCTGTTTCTGCCCCCCTCTCATTTCCCTCCACTCCTGGCTCCTCTCTCGCTGAGAGCAGAGCATCCAGTTCTGGCAGCCCTACCCGACTCTGAGCCCTCGATAAATCCGGGTCCTTTACTTGGGTGGCGACAGTCACCTGAGGCCCCACCTGCATCCCTCCCTCGCTGCTTGGCTCCTGTCCGACAGGTGCCATGGATGGAGAAAGCAAATGGAGTGTCGCATTGCTGATGCCCTGCTTTGCCATCCCGCCTGGTTCCAGCACTTTAGCTACAGAGGGAGTCTGAGGAATTCCGGAAAAGCCGATGGCTACCTCATGCACCGAGCCTGCCCTCTCTGCTTGAGGAAGGATGTGCGGATTCTGGGATGTGTCATGTGACCCTAAACCATCTGGCGCTCTGTACCCAGCAGGAGACTCCCAAGTCCTTCCATTCAGTAAGACCCCTTGATTGGGCCCCTCCTCCGAGTTCCTCTCTTTCCTTTGGTTTTGGGTGTTTACTGCACCAGGGCCCTGTGGGTCACCTGGCTTCTTTAACATCAGGACATCCCGGCCGTCATCTCCCCCTGTCTGTAATAAGGGGGCCTCTCCCTCACGCCCCAGCCTAGCTCTGACTGAGGCCAGTGTAGCTTCAGCTCTCCCATGCACTTCAACAGGGCCAACCGCAGTGCTCTCCACCCTCCACCCAGAGTCCTGAAGCCTTGCTTCACTCGCTCGCAACTGGACAGACGAGTCATCACTGGCAGGCTGCTCCACCTGATTGGTTGGCACGATGTTCTGTGACAGCCCGTCAAGGGCAACCAGTGGGAAAATGGGTGTGGCAGGTGCAAGGACACTGTCTGTCAGGCCTTGTGCCCCCTCAGGCTGCTTATCAGCTTTCTGGCTGCTTTCCTCCAATGGGGAAAGTGGGAGTGTGTTAACACTGGCCAAGAGGCTGACCACTGCCAGCAGGCAGACCCACAGAATCTCACACCAAACCATCTTTCACAGCCAGACAGGCCTGGTGGCTGAAGAGGGCTGAGGGACACCTCACATCCAATCCATCTATTTGAGAAATGGAAAAGCATATTGAGACAAAACTTACAACACACACGATACACATAATGCTACAGCAAGAAGGATATCCTCCAAATTGCAATAGTAGTTAATAATAGTACAAGTAGTTAGAATGATTTGTTTCTGAATTCATATACGGTTCAGAGATAATAAATGAATTCACTAATTCATAATTAATAAATGCTGAGGGCTGGTAAAAGAGGCTCCATCTGGCATAGTTCTGCTTGTGTGTGTGCAGCAGCTCTTTCTCATAGTACTCACCTGACTGCACTGTATTCAAAAATAATAGCACTTTAAGCTTACCTTTTCAGCTTTCAGTATGCTTATATTTAAATCTGGCAAAAACAGCAGAAACAACAAAAAAATGATGATGATGATGATGATGATGATGATGATGATGATGAAAAGAAAGGTAGAGAAAATGTTCTGAGATCAATCTATAGTCAAATCTTAAACCCTGAAAATACTCTGTCAGTGATTTATATGAATTTAGATGTATAGTGAACTATTTTGAATCAGCTGATATGCAGCAGGTAAAGAAAAAGTAAATAGATGGGCAGACAGATAAAGATACAAAAAGATGCAACCAAACCCCATTGGTCCTCGTGTTCTAGATCCCCCTCAGTCGGATCTGTCCGTATCCAAAAATGCAATAGGCCAAGAAGCCATCACCACATCGCAGACTTTACAACGCAGCCAATCTGTTAACGTTACCAATCTGTATCGTTGCAGGCTTGCAGCAAAACACATTTTGAGCAAATATAAAAAAATAACCATGAAAAGAAGATGAAGAATGTAGATTATTATAACGCTAGCATAGTAATACATCTTGTAAGCAGCACAACTTTTATATTGGGGTATTATTTATTCATTTACTGGCAGTCGTTAAATCACGGGTGTCACATTTGCTAAAGCTGGGAATATTGACGAGTCTATGCATTGTAAAACATTCCTAACTGCGCATGATACGGTATTATTTTCGGTCTAATTGAAGAGATTTTGTATTTGACACCTGAATCAATGCACAAGATGAACGAATGAATTGTGTATTATTTCTCGCGGTGATGCTTTGGGTTGATGACTATGTATTAAAAATCAATTCAGCTAAAGCAACCAGCAAATTGAAAGATGTGAATAGCCTGCATGCCGACGAACCGATTTTATTTGTGATTATAGCTGCTACAGCCTAAACAAATGAAGTCAGAACGCAACTTCACAGAGGACCATAGATTTACGGATTAGTCTACCATTTGCCTCACGCAACTAAAACAGCACGTAATAGCAACATGATAATATAGTAGCTTTAGCCAATAGCAATGCGCCTTTGTCCTTACCTGGTTTTGCATGTGTATTTTCGCCTGGTTCATTTTTATCAGATTTTGCAAAACAGCATGGTTTGCGGAGTAGGCTAGTTTAGATCGGGATGCACGCGAATTATTTTGATCCAAATATAGAAGCCGTTGCATGCATTCGCACCAGATCCAGCGCACTTACTGGATAGCGTTTGCGTTTCTCAGCTACTGCTAAATTATGTAGGCTAGAGGTAGATATGCTTGAGCGTGCGCGCGTGTGAGTAATGTCGTGGCGGGTGTTCGTTCATGTTGGCTGTGTGTATTCTTCTCGTCATAGGTTTTCGTGGAGGCAATGGTCACATTAAGCCCTTATACAGCAGTGAATCAAACCCTGAATAAAATGTGTCCTATTATCCGACTGTTATTTTGTTGGGGGAATGAGTGGAGCCATATGCTAATTATGAAATAGGCTATCATAAAAGGGAGTCTATTAACGAGACGAGTATCGTTAATTTTATTTGCAGTTGAGGATTGCTTATATTTTATATTGTTGTAAATGAAAATTGATGGTATTGTCCTGAAGATGTGCAATAGACATCCTTTGAATGAAAGCCATAAAATAAATTTGTTTAAAAAGAAAAAATCAAAACCAAGGTGCAGCCTTCTAGCTGACATGGAAATGTGCCATTATCATATTTGGTCTGTGATTTGCAGTTTATTACCTTTAATGGCCAACACAAATAGTCAGGGAACAGATTAGGTTTTGGTTGTGGTTTCGATAGCTTCGGAGGGCTTGCCGTATCGGTAATTGGCCTGACTGGCTTGAGCGAAGTTTTATGTGTGTGCTTATGTTTTACTATTCTATTACAGTGATTCTCCTGTTTCTTTTTGCTGCATATTATTAGACTTGCAACATGGCCACACTTGTGTGACAAAACAACATAAAGGTATACCTTAAATTAAGCTTTAATGGTTTGTAAGTTTATTTCTGAGTTTTGATACATTATGTGAACTGTTTTTATTGTTTATGAAAAAGATTTCACACTAACAAAGACTATTAAAACTAAACAAATCAACCATCTCCTTCTTGTTTAATAAATCTTGAGGCATGCAGATTGAGTACAGCACTGTTATTACTAACATTCATTATCTCTAGTAATGTTTGCCGAGTGAAATGCACTTTTGTAAATTGTTTTAACTAAAAGCAGCTACCAAAGGATTAAATGGTAAATTTCCTATTTATTAAAACTATTAAGATCCTGTGCTGCTCCAATAATACAATTTGAGATTTAATCCTGCAACCTCCTGGTTTTAAACTCAGCCCCCAAAACATACACGTGGACCTCTCCAAATGTGGTAAAGTGCTATTTTAAGATGATAATCTTTCAGAAAGAGCACTACTGATTTCCAACAAGAAATGTGACTGCAATGCTGGTGCTGCACCTTCTCTATAATCCCATAAGAACCACAGCTATTTGGCATTAAAATAAACTACAGGCAGCTGACTCATAAAGTTTCAGAAACATGCTTCAGCATTTTCCTTCATACTTTATTAGTCTACAAGTTTTACACTGTCAGTGCCATAGCCAACTAACATTATACCTGTGGTGCTTAGTGAGCATATTTGAGAAACGTATGCTCTTGCACAATTCCAGGGTGAATACAACACTAGGATTATGTCAGCATTTAACCAACGTGAACACCGAGCCTTTATCTCATAAATGGGACTTACTCTACAAATTCGTTTATACAGCCTCCTTCATTTGTGTACTTAGCTAGCCAATCACAGTCACGCATTTAGCCAAGATGATTGGCTTGTAACGCCATTCAGTCATGTTTAATACATATTACGCGTTCAATTTAAAAAAAATGTAAACCGATTTCCCCCCCGAGACAACAAAAACAGAAGATATTTCTAAGCATTGCAGTGGTGCGGTAGGTATCATTTGCCACCTGTGGCTTGCCCAGCAACATGGCGTCATATTCTATACCCCAGCGAAAACAGCCTGCAGTTTTTATAGCTGGCTATGATATTGCCTGAAATTGAAAAAGTGCGTAACAAATGTTATATATTTTAAAGACATTAATACAACATACATTTGTGAAGGCATTAGAACTTTATACGTTGTGTAGAATCTGTTTAGGCCTTTTTTCAGTTTGTGGCGGTCAATGGCTAATGTTGTCATTGTACAAGGACCCCGCTTTACTGCTTGGAACTAAGCAGAGTGACTTTGTAATGTCAGGGGACTTGTTGAAGTTTTGTTATTAGCACTTCAGTAATTTTAAGCAGCAATTTAACAATCATATTAAACATGCCACTTTTTGAAGGTCTGGGGAGTGGTGGGGAAAAAACAGCGGTTGTCATTGATATTGGTGCAGCATATACAAAGTGAGTTTCGGTGTTCAAAGCTGATTAACGGTAGCTGACGTGAGGCCAGAGCTTGCTTGTTAGCTAACCAGTACATAATACTTCAGTAGTTAGCCCTAATGGACCCAGATCAGCGTTTTGATCACTTTCTAGTTTAACTAACGTCACTAACGTTTCCACTTTTTAAAAAATTACGCTATTTTAATGTGCAAATGTTTACGCTTCAGATTATTGAATAAAAATATACAGCCAGCTAATGTAAGCTAAAAACAGAAATCCATTACATATTAACTTGCTGACTTTTTAAACGGACTTTCTTTAGATAAGAGTGTCTGAGTGTCTTCATTGATGTTCGTGTCCTACAAAGTGATAGGCAGGTCATCAAGTGTTCAAATGTCTGTCGGGATGGTTTGGTCTGCGCAGGTGTGGCTTTGCAGGTGAGACAGGTCCCAGGTGTATCATCCCCAGTGAGGTCCAGACGCCGGATCTCCAACAGGTCAGTGTGTTTGCTGAACTTTGATTTGCTCTCTGAAGCAGTGAGGCTAATGGGAAATATCCCGGGTTTCTGACTGACTTCTCTGAATCTGCTTTCTGAACCTTAGCCCATAAAAGTGTTCCAGCACAACATCAACTCAGAGGAGCTCTACTCCATCCTCAAGGACTTCATTCATATGCTGTACTTCAGGTGAGAGCCATTACATTGCAGCCTCAACCAGTCAGCGTCATCAAGTTATTTCTTAGATTCTCACCCAAACCAATCTAGCTCTGCATTACTGTAATTGTATCAGCCAGATACAAAGCTCTGTGCCAAATTGAATTGTGAATTGAAGTGATGTAAATGTATTTTTTTGATGCTATATGCTGCTTTGCATTTTTATGAAATGCATTCATGCTGCACCTCTTCTTCTGTGTAGGCACTTGCTGGTGAATCCACGGGATCGGCGTGTGGTGATCATTGAGTCGGTTCTGTGCCCTTCGCTCTTCAGAGATACCCTCGCCAAAGTCTTCTTCATGCACTTCGAGGTGATTTGGTCAGCGGCTGGCTAACAAAACAAATATGTACTTATTGTGCTCAGATGCTTGTTTTGGCTTGCTTTTTCCATTGTTCATTTTTGCACTGAACCCCAATAAAGGCTGTTCAGAATGTTGTTAGGTGGCATCAAAAGGCTGTTGAGAACAGTTACAGTAACAGTTCTGTGTAGTGGTTGTCTAACCCTTCCTTATCCCTCCCAGGTACCATCTGTGCTCTTTGCCCCCAGCCATCTCATGTCAGTCCTGACTCTGGGCATCAACTCTGCCCTTGTGGTGGATTGTGGGTATACAGAGACCCTGGTGCTGCCTGTATCCTTGTTTCATTGCTCAGTCCCACTGTAGTGCTGTCAGCCTTAGTATGACTGGGAATAGTGATTCAAAGAATGGCAGTCATAGGGGCAAATGCAGCATGGAGACAAGAGAAGGAGCATAACAAGGAGTCATCAGTATTACATGTACATCAGCCTGCTGGGGTGGTCAAAATCCAGATGCTGTTGAAGCAGTTAGGTCTTATAGATTAGGGGGGTGACTGTGTGCTTGGTACTTTACGAGTGCAGCAAACCAAAGAAATGAAACCGAAGAAAATGTTTAAAAATGGTCAAGTACTAGAAATCGGCCTCCCTGTGGGCCACTGCTCTATAAATCAATTGTGCAGTGTTCTGCAAGGCCTTAAACTCGATGATCAATGTGGGAAATGGAGGCAGACTGTTTTGCAGCTCAAGTCAAACACTGCTTCTCCTTGACAGTAAGCAGGTGTATGAAGGCATCCCCATTCTGTCAGCCTGGGAGGCCCTGCCACTGGGAGGAAGGGCCATTCATAAGTGAGTGTCAGTTCGCCGCCTACTGCTAGCTCCTCTGTCCTCTCTTATCGCCTTGAGTAAATACATTCTCGCTGTACCCACCGCAGCCAGTTTTGATTATGAATGCACTGCATGACAGATGTAATACCCCTTTCTGTGTGTACATCTTATGTTTATTATGGCAGTGCCTTATATGGCTTCACACAGTTTTTTTTTTTTTTTTTTTTACTGTGGAACAGATGAGTTGTCTGTTTAGTACTTACTCTGTCCTGTTTTTTCATGGAGCCTATTGATACACACTGTACTGGGTAAGAGCAATTTCCAAGATAATATATGAACACTTAATGCAATGGACAGTCAGCACAGTCTGTGCTGGTTATGTGCTTAATTTCCCTGAATGGTTGTGTCTGCATGCAGGGAGTTGGAAGGGCTGCTTATGGAACAGTGCACAGTGGACACAGATTGTAACTCTGGACAGAGCCTACCAGCTGTCATTGGTGAGTCCACATGGTGCTACCTGCTCTCATAGCCCTTGGACCAACCTTTGAAAATGTAACAGCTTAAATGCTATTGTGAAGTGAACATATCCTTTGCTCTGTGATTGCATATGAAAAAATATGAATCACTTTGAAAATGTTAAATGGAAATTTTGTTTTCTAAGATAAACTAAGCAGAATTGCATTTTCTCCTTATTACTGTATGTGTATGGTAGGCACTTTTACTGGGTTGAAGTACTTTTGTAGTTTAAAGAGATAAAGCATTTATATCAATGACATTGAAGCATTTCTACCCCCCACCCCCCATCAAAAGTGTCAGTTTTAGTTCTCACTAAATAAAAATTAATATAAGTTTGCCTTGATTGTAAAACATGTACAGAGATCACAAGCATCTGTTAAACATCATATCAAACAAGGTTTCATTGTAGAATTTGCCTGTATGTGTTTCTCAGGTTCCATTCCTGAGGAAGTTGTAGAAGATATCAAAGGTAGGCTGACTAAGGTGAATCAGAACGAGGCTTTTAATGGATCTAGACTGCATGAAGTGGCTTTCCATAAGGCCTGTGTGATTAAATGATTGCCATTACAGCAGTAAGGTATTAATGTCCATTCTGGAGTACCTTGTCTGTGCTCCTTTGTGGCAAGTAACCAGGAAATAATGGAGTCTGCTCTACTGAAAATAGATAAGAATGGGAAGAAGTGCCTTTGCTTGTAAGAATCCTAAATGCCTTTATAGTGAATATTTAAGAGTTATGCATTTGAGTTGCCAATGAGGGCAGTATAGTTCTCTTTTTAGTCAGGACCTGTTTTGTCAGTGACCTCCAGAGGGGACTAAAGCTCCAGAAGGCTAAGTTCAACCTGGACGGCACAGCAGAGGTGAGCTGAGTCACGTGACGTTAATGCCTCTCGTGCTGATGTGGAATTTTAATTTGAATGTCTACACTCTAACTGGCCCAGCAGTCATTTGCTAAAAGCTTGTCATGCTAATATATTAAAGTATATACAAGTACTCCACTGATGTGTTACTACTGTGTTAATATTACAAGGTTGTCATTCGGCAAGGTAAAGCTAATAACCTTTTGCCTTTTCCTGTAGCGTCCAGCTCCACCCCCAGATGTGGATTACCCAGTGGATGGAGAAAAGATTGTACACATCAAGGGATCAATCAGGTAGCGCCTCTCTGTGCTGGTGCAAGCTTCTCTGTGGTTTGCCTGAGGTTTCCACTGCCTGCCATGGTGGTTTGTGCCACAGTTTGTTCTGGGTTTTAAAAAAATATATATTTTTTTTTTTACCTGTCTCCCAGTTTGAAATGTCCAGTTATGTTTGTAGTGCTTGTCACGTTGGTGCAGTGTTCGTTAGATTCAGGGAGTCTCAGGCATGTATTTGGATGCATTTGTAGCCAGTTTTTTTTAACATCTTTTGGATTTGACATTTTCTAAATTGAAATTTTGACATGGATCACGATTTGCCTCTGGTCATTTGTTTAGTTCCCTTCTGTTTGGTGGACATTTTTGTTGATGCTCCCAATGAAATATATGTATCTTGCACCTGTGCACCAGAAGTTTTAATGGCTGACACTTTGAATGTCTTGCAATATTAGCATATTTGAACATCAAGCCAAAAATATGCTGTGTTACAATGACTCTGGTTTCATTTGAAGGGACTCTGTTATGGAGATACTGTTTGAACAGGATAATGAAGAGAAGTCTGTGGCTACGTTAGTACTGGATGCTTTGCTCAAGGTGAGAGATCTTATGTGTTATTATTTAAATGTGCTACAGTTAAAGAAATCTGTTGATTCAGTAGCATATCAAAAATTTTGCATATGCCTCATTATCATGAAAAAAGTCTACGTCTGCTATGTCCACATGGGCTTTACTGGTGAATATACTGGTGCTATACATATGAAGTGAACGTTGGATACCGGTTATATTTGTATTCATGAAGTGCTCAGTTTGTCAAAAAAGACAAGCATATGAAAGAATGATTAGGAAGTGAAATTGGACCAGATTGGGGATAACACTGACATACAATTTGACACAAATTAAAATGTGTTCCCACTAGATGACCTCAACTCCAAATCTCTACTAGGTAATTAGTGGTAATTAGATTTGCTCCTGAGAAATGGAAGAATGATGAGAAGATCTGAACTGATGTTCTGTAGTGTTGATCTGTGCAGCCTCAGTAGCAGGATCCACTGGGACATTGTGGGGAGATGTAATATTTCCGTCATGAATAATATTAAGATGCTAAAATTTCCCACCTGACAGGTAGTACATAATCTAAGTAGTACACGTATCTCTAGCGGTCAGCTTGATATACAGTGGCACTTACCGTACGTAGCTGAAATATAAATGCCACCTGCTCCCAATCCCAATTAAGTTATGTGTACATATAATAATTTTGTGATTTAACAGAAATAATAATTACTTATGGGTGCCCAGCACAGAAACACTGGAATGTTTGCTAGTCCATTTTTTGTCATTTGTGTGTACGTGTGTGACATTTGTTAATGGAAACAAATTATGCAACAAATTATGGACGGCAGGGAAGAGCTTATGTTTGTGGCTTTGAAATTGGAATTGGAGCTTATTTCAGGAAATTACTTTTCTTCAATGCCTACAGTAATGAAAAACAATATCTGCGAAGCAATTAGATGCAACAAGGAGAAGCATTTATGTAAGGAAATGTAATGTCTCCCAGTGCCCGATTGACACCCGCAAGGCCCTCTCGGAGAACCTGGTGGTTGTCGGGGGGACGGCCATGCTCCCTGGGTTCCTGCACAGGCTGCTGGCGGAGATCAGGTTCCTGGCGGAGAAGCCACGCTACCAGCAGGTCCTGGCTTCCAGAACCTTCCGCCTGCACAACCCACCTGCCAAGCCCAACTGCACAGCCTGGCTGGGGGGTAAGCAATTGGCACCCAGTCTCCCACTACAGTCTATGGAATGTTAAATGCCTATTTATGCCTGCCTTTATAAATGTAGCAAATATCAATCGAAATCCAGGTAATTTGATTCTGTAGTGTCTGCTGCAGAATGAAATACTTTGTCTTCTCACTCCGAATGAAAACTTCTTTTGTTTATTCTCTCTGTCCATATTAGTCCACTTTGTAACTTTTGGTAGAACTAGAGTTTTGGGTAATTTAGCTGTGTCCTGTGTGGGATCCAATTCCTTGTTTTATCACTCAGTATGACACCATAGTATTTTCGAACTTCTGAGAACATGAATAGGATTGTCGTTTTTGCCCTGTTGTTATTTTCATACATTTTAAATATAGCAACCACATAAATTTTCAAAGTGTGAAATCTGCCGAAATACATGACTGGCTAGATGTGTATTTTTAGAATTTCACAAGACCCCCTTTCTCTTCCGTTTTAAAGACTTTTATTTTTTATTTGCGCCTGGTGTGATTCGAGATGTGGGCCGTTTGATGTTTGTATCTTTCATCCTGCTCCCTGCTCATGCTGCACTGTGGGATATGTGCTCTGCCTCCTCCCCTGCAGGTGCCATATTTGGGGGCCTGCAGGACATCCTCGGCAGCCGGTCTGTGTCCAGAGACCTCTACAAGAAGACCGGCCGTATTCCAGACTGGTGTCGCCTGGGTTCCTCTCACGCAGGGGCTGAGTACGGCACCAGGAAGACCCCACCTCCACTCATGAAGAGAGCCTTCTCCTCAGAGAAGTGAAGTGCGCCCTCATCCACTCCTACCAAAGTATTGACTGTGCCTCCCAGGCTAACAGCTGTGGGTTGCTCTCAACTCTACACTCTTTACCTCACTTTTAAACTCATACTGACCTGTAGTCAGTATTAGTTTAGAGCCAGTTGTAATTCTGAAATTCTAAATGCTGCAGTTAACGGAATTGACAGAATGTTTTTGAGCAGTTAGGGGAGTTTGCATCTTACAGTGCTGTGCAAAAACCCTTAGGGGAAAGTATTAGGGGAGTCTGTTAGCTCACTGAAACTACCCAGATACTGCAACCTTTTTTAATGATTTTGAGCCATGTTTTTAAAAAATGATTTCATGAGATGGATGAAATTCATATGAAAAAGAAAAAAATAAATGACTGAATGGCGATTTATGTTTTGGTGTTATCAGGTATTTGCAAACAAATATTGCAAATTTTAGTGTAATTTTATGATTTATAGTTGATGAACAGCTCATGAAAGACAAAAAGGCATGCGTTTGACATTTGTGAAAATGATTAATGTCTAATTCTTTTTTTTTTTTAATTCTCCTTGTCTTTTAGATTCAGTTTTGAATGCTAACTGGATCATATGAGTTAATGTGCTGCAATCATGTCAAATTTAGGGACTTACAAACCTCCCAAAATAAAGTATATTTTAAAATGTTTTCTGCTATTTAAAACTTCAAACTTCGTTTTGCAGAACCTCAGAAAATGAAACCTGCCAGTGCCAAATGTTTGCCAATGTCTTACCAAATCAAATGCCTGGCTATGGCAGTTGGCATTAGTGTTGAAGTATTCCTATACAGCATTTACAGATGTTAAGCATTTCTTATGTGAGACCCTTCATTGTTGGTGTAACCTACATTATACGGTCTATGGTGCGTGTAACCAGACCAGTGTTTCATCCGTCTAGTGTTTTGTCTACATTGGATACAATGTTCTTGGCATGCATCTCAGCTTGTCTATACGGCGTCTGAAGTTGGATGTCAAATCATCGGCTTGAGCCTGTCTGCTAAGCGATTTTACTGTAATGTCTGAAACAGTCCGGGAGGAAAAATGGGCCCAGGGTCTCCTAAAGCTGGAACTGAAAAGTTATGGATGTCAGGCAAACGGTAAACTTGCCTTTTGTTTGATTTCACAAATTACAGCCAAGGGTTCCTTTGCTGGATCATATATACTGTAGCTTACGCGCGGGTTGGCTATAAAATCTCATTTACCCATCAGAGAAGTATTAACATACTGACCTCCTTTGAGCTGCTGCCAAATCCATAGCATTTTTCTTTAAGAATCCCTCCACAGCAATTAGGGAAAGCTTTAGGGTGTATTTATTATGGCACAATTACCTGACCATAAACAAACTATTTGAAATACCATCAAAAAATATTGAACAGTACGTATTATTAAATAACATACATAGTCTAACACCTTTCGATTTTCTAGACTTTCATCCACATGTTACACAAACTCTTCCCTGGTAAGCTTTGAGGATTAGCAAGGAGTGTCCAGTTCGGGGAAGTGCTTACTGTTGGGCAACAGTACAAATGTTCTCCCAAAACACTCATTTTTAGTTTGGCACCATATAAAAACATGGCTGAACACATGAAAAATGAATCACACCCAAGAAGTGTACAACAGAATAACAGAACACTTACTGGAACCTTCCCCCAACATTCTGTGTTGTGGGGGTGTGCTTGTCATGAAATATGTAAGATAAATCAAACAGTCTGAAGATAGGCTCACCCTTAAGCATCAGCTGATCAATATCTAGTGGGATTAACAAACAATCACTTAGTTTTCAGTGATACTGTAACACAGTATATTATTTTAATATTGCTGCAGATGCAGATGTTCGTTTCCCAAGTTGAATATTGGTCTCCTTCAAGAGATCATTTACCAAGCCTGTCTTGGGCAGAATTTCCAATAATGTAACCCCAGTACTGAAAGAAGACAGTCATTCAGTGCAGTTCATCTCACTGCCCTAACCCACAGTAACAAATTCCATTATATCACTTGCGCGTACCATCTAATCTCTTTAAAATATGATTAATCAAAACAGATACTAAATAGTTTTACTGATGAAACCATAGAGTGTCATCCAACTTACGGTACACTGTGGTCAAAGATCATAATGTTAAATATCCCGAGCACAGATTCATAGCCACGTTATTACCTAGGTCACAGCAAGTTGACTGGCTGCAGTTCTTGCCCTAAGCCGAAAGAAGTTGAATTTGTATGTCTTTTTTCAGTACTCCATCCAGCCATCCATTATCTATACCCGCTTATCCTGGGCAGGGTCGTGGGGGCTGCTGGAGCCTATCCCATGCATTGGGCGAGAGACAAGAATACACCCTGGACAGGCTTCCAATCTATTATAGGGCACACACACCATTCACACACATGCACACGCTTGTAACATTACTGTATGTATGACTGTTTTTTCCTGATAAATATTCAAAAAAAATTTCTCAAACATTAATTTGGCTATCCATTAACTAACAGCACTTCACATTTGACCTGCAGGGCAGAAAATACTGTACTAACGTCCTCTGTAAACATTAGATTCATCATATAATGTCCATATTACTGAGTGCAGTTTACTTTTAATTCCTTTCTGATTTTGATCGTTATCTGTTCAGCTTTTTGATTGCTGTCAGGAATGTGTGGCTTGTAGGGATTAAAATAGTAATATGGTGAGTCTGAAGCATTTCCCTCCTCCATCAGAACAAAGTGACCATTCATCAGGCTTTTGCAGTTTACCAAAACAGCAAAATAATAAAGGCAGTTAATGATCCAGAGCCAAAATAATATACTTCCTGTGCGGTATCTCCGCTTGCTCCACAGCAGCTTGCGCCTTAAATTATTTAGTGGGTGTAATTATACATTGCTTCATCATGAGAACAATAGGCAGCTCATATCCAAATGTTCAAAAGCAGTGAATATTGTGAATATTTCCCCTTAGTCCCAACACACCCTGTACTTTATTCAGGCACAAGCTTTGTTTTGATGTATATTCTACTGGGAATCATGGTTCTCATCTTGCTACAAAGAATTGTCTTCTGCAAACTGCTGTTAAGTCCAAGAAAAAGAGCAACTTCAGTTCTTGGTAAAAAAAAAAAAAAAAAAACCTCTCTGCCCTTTCGGATGCTTGACACTGGGATAGCCCCTGAAGAGCGATGATTTTGGGCCTTCTTTTGATTTGTCTGGCCAGATAACTATAACAACGGTGAACAAACACATACTTACTTCGTTAACATCATCCTCGTGCGGCACCTTCCTGGGGACGAGGCCGACTCCCATCCCCAGTAAGCTTAGATGAGTTATGTATATCCCTGCAGGCATTCCTCCCCAGTCTGTTGCATGTACTAAATCACGCTGTTGAATAATCCCGGAAGCGGTGCGAGTAAAAGGCCCTGGAGATGTGACTCAGTGATGTGCTGTTTCTGATCACTGTGTTGCAGGTGTTCGGTCTCATGGTTCTCTCTGGCTGGTTCATAACTTTCCCATTCAAGCAGTCCCATTCACGCTATTGTTCTTGATTTGGTCAAATGCTTTTCAGTGCACTGCAATACAATGTTTATTCATTTTAAATTGTGAATATTGAAGATGTGCTCTTTATTCATGCTTTTCAGATAAGTGGTTGAAATAGAAGATTGTTCATTTCAAAGTCTGACAAGGGTGATACGCAATGTGAACACAGGGGGGCACTAGAACGATTATACACTAAGGCAGGTTAATTCTCCTGCACAAAATATCTATACCTGATCCCTGAATATATAGTCCTTGAAGCAGCTGTGTTACCATGTTTTGTACCAAGAAAATCAGTAGTAAGATATGCAGGAGGCCATTTACTTCATACTGTATCTTGTGGCTATAGAACGAAGTATTTTGCTGGTGAGGGAGCACTCATTTATACACATTTATAATTTTGCAGTGACATGTTGGCTGTGAGGTGCCAGTATGGCACTGATTTTGTTGCGCACAGGTACAGTTTGGATTTATATGTTTCAGTTGTATCTTTGGAGACAAGCCTGCCCTTCCAAATACTCTGGTTCGGAAGAATACAACGGTACTAGCCTCCACTTCTTTTGACTGTGCCTTTAACCAGCTACACAGTTACACAGTCATCACACTGGAGGATGGCAGTTTATATGCACTGATGCAGGCAGACTATAAAGACCCAGTTTATCAGAGGGGTTGCTCTTATGCGACAAAACCACAACAATCCTACTATCAGATACCCTCCATCCCTGGACAACGCTGCTCAAATTATGTGCCAGCCCACAGTGCTTCAGCAGCATGAGCTGCCTGACAACGCCTAACTACAGTTATTTAAAAAACAACAACAGTATGGCTTGGAATTGAATGTAAACATTTGGCACAACAGCTACCAAAGCATTATTTTGCGGATGACCCTTTCTGGTTTGTGTGATGAACATTTCTTCTCTTCGTCTACAGACACAGGATTAGGGATCTCAAGTTAGTTTAAGTTCACTTATCCTCTCAATTATTTCTAACACTAAGCCTAGCACAATGGCCTCCCTTCAAGTACCACTGGAGCACCAGACATTAACAAAACGCCACTAGGTGCGGGAAAGGCACTTGAGTCAAGGAAGTCGTCTGCTTCAACCTGCCAAATGGTATTTTGGTTTGAGATAGAGCACTGATCCCCATTTCCAGGGGGTTGCCATGGCAGTACAAGTGAAAAGGCCTGGTGTGAGTGAATTCAGCCAGTGTTCACTGTTTACACTCTAATCCGGAGAGACATTCTTAGCCCAAGTCTCTAGTATCAGAGCATAGACCCCAATGGAAAGAACAGGCAGGAAGGCACGAGACCCACAGTGAAAATCAGGGTACAAAACAGATAACTTATAGTTCCTGTTCAAATTTGCAATGATCTTTAAATGTTTTGATAAATACAGATGATTATTTTCAGACCTTTTGGAGATTTGATGGTAGCTATGATCTCTTATCTGAATATGTGGAATACTTTCATTTAAGGTACACTGTAAAACATGGAGCTGTGTAGATTTACCTTATTTCTGAGGGTTTAAAAAAAATAAATAAATAAATAAAAACACTTACATAAAAAATGTGAACATAATCAACATATAAAACAGTGAGGAGTTTGTCTGTTTTCTCCAAGCAAGAAAGCTGGAAGTAGTTCAAATGTTATAGGCTCTGAACTTCTGTAGTACAGCAGGTTGGTAATAAATGCAGTGCACGGGCACTTGATCTAATTTCTTTTGAAATAAGAGCTTTGAATTTGTTTAATTACCTTATTCCAATAAACGGAGATATGTTTTCTTTCAAGAGTAAATCGGTAATCTCTGAGGTAAAAAATCCCATTTCCTGTACTGCGGTGATTAGCACGTAATTGCAGTAATGCCCTTTGTTTTTAGAATAGCATGAAGTAACTGCCTGGGTTTCGCCATTCCATTTCAGCTTGAGAGCCTGCTAGGATACATTTGTAATTCCACCTCAGACCCCTTCACAAATCCTTGCCATTATTAAAGTGCACTTTAAGCAGAACATACTGAAAGTAAATCAAACTCCACTGAGAATCGAATCATATGCTGTCCTTTCATTGCTGTTTGATTAGCATGGTAGCCTGATCTTTGTCTGTGGTGGACATTACCGTTGAAGATGCCATTTCTTAATCAAATAGGCTCCTAATACTGTAACATCCCCCTATATCTAAGCAGGTGGGTGGTGTGGCAGGGAAAGTTTTGGCATATTAAGTCTGTCTTGTGGCTGAAGTTCAGAGAAAAATGATGTATTCATTTTTTGGCATGGTTCTGCAAGACTCAGTGGAAGCCCAGAGGATGCATAAAGCACAACGGTGCTGCAGTTGCGAAAGTGCCTTGTCAGGTCATTTCTATAAGAGATTAAGTCATGTCAGTTGCAGGCCATGTGTGTATGATCATGCACTGCTCGTCATACAAACTCATACATTGCATTAATTTAAGCTGCCAAATGCCTGTAATATAATGTAATGTAAGCTAGTACTAATGGAAATAAAATGTACAATATCTATTATTTACACAAAAACTTTAAAACACATTTTTGGCTGTTATTCTTATCATTTACGTATCATACAAGTGAAGTAATCTTGGATCATGGCTATGGAGCAATAATAAAACTTGCCTTGTCTTCATGAAATGCAATGAAACATCAATACCAAAAAAAACCCTGAAGAATATTTTTATATTAATATTAATATGTTCTTCTTGTATGTCCCCATGCCACTTGTAAGTTAATTGAACTTGAAAAGTAGCATGGGTATGAGGACATACAATTGAAAATTTAAAATATGGTACATGTGTAGATTTAGTTTGGTTTTATATATATAACTGCACTGGCAATCAGACCCACGAAAGTTATTTCTCTACAAAATTACACCACATTGCTATTCAGATATTAGAGGCCAGTGATTTAGGGTTAATTTAGGGTGATTGCAAGGGGAAATTCTGTAGTGCAATACTTATATTTCCCCAGTTGTTTTCTCATAACTTGAGTGCCAAGGTAATTTGCAAAAGGAAAACCTGCACTCAGGTCCAGCTGTAGTGTGGTCTAACAGAACAATCAGTAAAAATAAGAATTCAACATTAAAATATTGAAATATGAGTTGGCCAGACAATGGCCCAAAAGATTTCTAGTCTTGGCTGTAATGAAATGGCAGAACAAAGAAATCAGCTCTATTGTAAAATATCCCTAGTTTACAGTACCACTATCCCAATTATCCGAGTATAGTCTGGGGATGGTCTGGGGAATCTTAATTTGCAGCAAAGCTGAGGTAAACAACAACAATGGCAATGTGTCAGGGACTGGCAGGTTAGGACCCATAGTGCAGAGTAAGAAAAACACCTGAGGCCAAAAAGGTGTATTTCAAACAAAAGGCTTTACTTACAACGAAACGCAAATCGGGAACAAAAGAAATGCCACGATGGGAAAATCCAAAAGGTCAAAAATACTTGTAACAGGAAATACACCGAGGAATTCCAAAACACTCAAAATAAAAGAACATGCAGAGGGGTCTCAAAACTCAAACAGCGGGGAACTCTAGATACCCAAATCACTAGAAATCCAGGGAACAAACAACAGTCAACAGTAGGATCCCGTAAGGGGAAGCAGGGAAACAGGAATTAAATACATGAAGGTTAAACAAGACAACAGATGAACACACTGATTGAATGAACACAGGAAACGAGACACCAATAATTGAATAAACCCAAGAGAAAAGAAAGCAATCAGACCAACGAAAATGAGTGAAATGTCGCCTTCAGATGACCAGAAAGGGCATAACCATGACACAATGGCCGCTATGTTGAGCAGGAAGAGGCTATTTAATTTTTGTTATCTCAGTGGCCAAAACAGCTTTAATTTTTGTGTTACCGAGAACAATTTGGCAAAGCACAATGGGGAAATATTGGCACCATGGCCAGATAATGTAGAATGGCATATTCTTTGCCAACCTATAACTAATTATTAACTGTAAAATCAGCAGAATCATATCAGATTGGCTGGCTTTGGCGTGTGTGATGGGAATCATTAACGTCAGACCAGCATGGTGCAAAACAGGAGAGTGGGGTACAATTACACTCCAAGTGAACTATAGGCATAATAGTTCTGTCTTAAGTCCAATTTCCGTTCTGGCAGTTGTAGTGTGGCAATAAATTGAACCTTTGTGACATAATGGGAACCACGATACGAGAAAATATGCCAAAGATCACCAAGGTTAAAGACTGTACACAAATTTCAAAGCAGGGACTTTAAACTAGCAGTTAATGAAACAAAGTATACATTTCCACCAGCCATTTCTCTGACCAATTAACATCTCGTAGGATCTGACTTTTGCCATTTGTTGTTAATATCACAAACGCTGAGATGTCACAGCAAATTATTATAATGCAAAATGTATCATTTTAACTATGAGTAATAAACTGAAGGCTGAAAGATTTGATTGGTGATAACTTTTATTTAGTAATCACTGTGTCAGTGCAATACTGGTCAATCTGAATGGATCTGACAAGTATTCACTGCAGTGGGGATTTCCTGTGTCAGCAGGGTGGGGTGGACTACACTAGGTCACCTGTGATGTTATAGATCATACTCTCGCATTACTCCTTCACACTGATGAATGTCACTTCTGATTCGTAACTATGAAACCCATGTAATCCCTGAACAACATGCCCTTGCTCAGAATATGACCTCTGCAGCTTGAAAACACAGCCATGTTTTCCTCATGCTATGGTGCATAATATCTACTGAAGGGGGAACTAAACCCAGGGTGGGTGTAGTGGAACTTGTTCTCTGAACAGTGCGAAAACTATCAGCAGTTCTGGACACCTTCTAGTTCTTTTCCACACTGATGAAAATCCCAGTGTGAGCTGGTCTTCCCTTTCAGAGTCTCGCTGTCATCCTTCTGCCTGCAGTTTCGTCGATCTTTGCTTCCTTGACCCATCTTTCTCATCGCGTCCCTCTGTTACAGCAACATCCACACCATAAACATAGCTGACCCTTTGTAAGTCTAAGTTTTTACCCTTCTACAGTTTTCCAGTTCATCATTATTACATAACGTGATGCCTGAAGGACTCAATAAATAAGACAACTGCATTTAGAAAACTTCCTTTCTTCAAAGAACAAGGAATTTATTGAGTCCTTGATCTTTTCCAAATGCAGTTGTGTTATTATTTGGAACTGAATCCCACATATTTTCATGAGGTCCATCATACTGCCTTTTTTGAACATCTTAATAGTTTTCTCTGATTAGTAATATGGATTTTTTAACGTTCTCATGGGCCTTCTCTGACCAATCACGGCATTTCTCTGCATCTCCATGGGCTTCTCCTAACCTTAAGTGTATATCTCTTAAAAAGTTCCCTGCTGTATACTGTCCATACAGGCCTGCAGACCTCAATGAGCACAGAACCCTAAGCTAAGCTAAATCCTAAGCTATAAAAAGAAAGACAATTAAATAAATGTATTGGAAAATGATGAAATAAATGGCATGAGGCACATAAACAATTTAGATGGCACCTTTTTTGTTCAGATACTACTTATATTTGTTATATGGGAACAAACTTTTAACCCAAAATACAACTAACCCAGGACTGGCCGAGACTCAGAAACAGGTTGTAGTTTAGATTGTTTCTCATAAAATTTCACTAAACACCACTCATTTTCTCCAGGCTTTGCCAGTAACTAATTTCTTCCATGCAGTCTTATAGGCTGCCAAAATATATAAATCCTGTACCAAAAAAAAAAAAAAGTTGTTTTCATGTTGTGCTTCAATTGCAATCTATTTTTCTTTCAACAGAAGAGGGTCATGTGTTTGAAATAAAGCTATTGTGCCAAATTCAGCAAAGAGGACTTCACCTTTTAGTTTGCCTATCTTAGATGCCCACGGCTGTGGTGAAATGGAGTCAGCCAGTCAAACTTGGAAATATCTTTTGTCAAATATAAACAAGCTCAAGGGTTTTCATCCTTTTTAACTTAAATATTAGGTCTATATCTTAAGCACTGGGTCCTGCTGCAGCCTAGACAATGTGATGACTTTTCATCACTTTGAATGTTTCCGTGGTAACAAAAGTGCTTCCAGAGCCCCGTACCATCAGACTTTGTCAATCGTCGGAAAAACAATGAGAGAGGCAGAAACAGTGTTTTGGGCCAGAAAAGACCTGGGATGGGTCTCAAGCTGTCACTGAACCATCAAAGCTCCTCCCCTACTACTAGAACCCCAGGACCTCTCCTCCTCTCCCCTGTCTTTTATCTATGCCAAAGCTGGCCATTTATGGCGTACTTTCCCGTCTCGCTTTCCTGGAGAAAAGACAGAAGGAGATTTCCACAACACATGGAGATTTACCAGAGCACACAGTGTACATGCATGGCTGAAAACCTCTTGGAACTTTCTGTCCTCTGATTGCAGAGTAAAAACACTGGTATAGAGTATAATTTTTTTAAAGGCTCCCAGACAGAGAAGTAAGGCTAGACTTTGCACAGAGATGGCCTTTCCTTCAGCAGAATCGATTAGGGCATCTACCCCCTCTCTCCCTGTGATTCTGCTGCTGTTCATGCATGACAAAAACAAGGAAACATGTGCACGCCAAATGCTAGGTGCTAGGTTGAGGGAGATGCATGAACAAACCCACACAATATGATGCTGGTTCTACCATATATTTACGATGTTTCAATTTCCATCAGGTCAAAACAAAAAACAAAAGGCAAAGTGTGCTTCCTCTTTCTGTATAGATACATTGTGTCACATGACACATGCATCCAATCACATGGCTATGAATGTGGTATGGTAAAAAGGTTTCAATTTTAGGTATGTTCAAAATCTTCAGTTTTATACAAGACATATGAAAATGTAATTTGATCATACTGAGAGTGCACAACAGTGACCCAAGTGCACTACGTATAGGTTAGTAATAACAAATGACAATGAATAAAGCATTGTTTACTGCACAATATCTTATGAGACTGCATAGTGTGCAGGTTTATTGTTCATTCACTGTTTATAATAGACCTATCCATCTGGGAGCCACTGAGCCCCCTAAACCCTGATTTGGGGGCTTGTCCATCTTCACCTCTGTGTGAAGAACGAGTGCACCCCAGGGATCGCAGGGTGAAGACCTATGCATTAGGATCAGAGCTGTTTAACACGGGCTCACACACTTAATAGCCCCTCTACTGCCTGGTGTTAACAAGCGGGCGATTGTAGAGGAATATGTGTTCATCCAGCGGATTCACATTTAACTAAATCCCTCGCAGCTGCTGACAAGATCCGAGATATCCAAGTGCTCCTGGCACACGGTGGGAAATCAACGCTTCTACGCAGTTGCATAATATTTGGCATGATTCAGCCAATATGTACTTGTGCAGTTTCGTTTATAGCTTAAGTTTACAGTTATAGTTAAGGTGTTTGAATTTTGTCAGATTCTATCAACAAAATGTGCGGAATGTTTGTTCTCTTTTCTGACTGTGGTAATGCCTCTCACTTCTGTAATCATTTCTGTTCAAAGGCATACGGGTGATTTAATTCTGTTAATATTTTTACAAATATCTAAAAGATGATGTCAGATTGGTTTGGTCTTCTTTCCCTAAACAGTTGTAGACTTTCTGTTCCATTTAAATCACAAATAATAAAAAGAAATCCTTTCTACTACCTTGTGATTACAAAGGAAGAGAACTGAAAACAGATCTTGCTGTGATGGTGACCATAGGACCCCGTATATTTGAACAACTTGGTTTTATTGCTAAGAAGTATAAATGATCATCTGTGAACATATTGCTACAGCCATGCTGTAGGGCTGGGTCACCCAAATAAACTTATCTTGCTGCCGGCAGAACACCCATATCAGAATTACACATTGCCTTGTATTGGTAGCCAACACTAATAGAACATTTCTGAATCTTTCAGCCTAACTTGCTTGGAGAGTTGTGACATCACTCTGAACCATTGGAACAGTGCCTAAATGAGTGAGCCCATAGACTGATTAAGCACTGGTTTCAAGGTCCAAGAACAAAAATCAGAGATGCAAATAATTTGAATGAAACATTCTCAGATGTCACAGCATGCTTTAAAACCAGCACCAAAAATTATTTGCGCCAAGTTATTGTCCTTTAAATATACGATGGAAATGGCTGTGTGAAAAGGCTTTCAAGACCCAGGCTATACATAAATTGAAATATTATGCAATCCCCCATAATTTACAAATGCATTATTTCAGATTTACATTTTTCTTGCAAACTAGTCCACCTTGAGCTCTGCTTTTTGTGAAGTTTTTTTGATCTGAAATATTATTTGGTTAACAGAAATGACCACACACTTTTCTGCATTCATTATGCGCCCCAGAAATTGGGAGTGTTATGACTGCAGACGCTGTCATGGCAAAATAATGAGGTGTCTCTTGTACGGGGAATTTAATTGTTAATGAAGATGAAACCGAAGATCTGATGTGGAGACAGAAGACAAATTTTTTCAGCTACTATTTCCTAATTCACTAAATGTGTCACAGGGCTGTGAGAAATTGTGCTGAACTGAAAAGGAGAGGCAGTCAAAATAAGTGTGTGAAGACCCTACTAAACCAGCATACATTTACCAACAAATAGGTAACAAGCACAGTTGCTCCCTCCAATTACAGCCAGTCCATCCATGCTTGCCTCAGTTACATTGGTATTGCCAGTTCATAAGACTGAATTTAAAAAAAGCCTAATGTATGGCAAAGTGTGTGATGCCAAATCCACATCTGCCACAACTGCATATGGAGCGGAGTGTGCTACTGTAGCATCTGCACTCAACACAGCTATGCTATGGCAATGATAAGAGAATGTTAGGCGCACGCTAGCATTATATAATCAATCCGCTTCAGATGGCACCCGCGATTAAGGAAGGGTTCTGCGAGATAACAACAGCTGTGCACCCTCTTCTCTGCAAGGGCAGCCATAGGGGCACACTCATCGGAAGAACAAAAATGCACTGTTATGAGTGAAAACAGCTACGGTGGAGCGTTTTTGCCTGGCCACACTCAACAAT
The DNA here is from genome assembly GCF_018555375.3 of Anguilla rostrata. Classification (NCBI taxonomy): domain Eukaryota; kingdom Metazoa; phylum Chordata; class Actinopteri; order Anguilliformes; family Anguillidae; genus Anguilla; species Anguilla rostrata. The sequence continues at coordinate 20,133,787 of NC_057933.1, read as the reverse complement.
GTCCTGTGATTACGTTCAAGTGGGGAAATAGGATTTAAATGGTCCTCTGATCTCCACTATGATGCGCCTGTGAGTACCCCAGGGCTTTTGTGGATATAATACCAGCACATTAGTCAGTGTTAGGATCGCACTGTTCAGAATAGTGAAGACAGTATAGTTACTGGCAACAGCTACTGAATAGAGACAGTAGTTGTTGCCAGTAGCATCACTGCAGGACCCCTCAGGATCCTGACTTATGCAGGCTCCTGTTTATGTTCATGCAGATGGCTTATTGTGTCATGAGCACTATCGGAGCCAAAACAAGCAAAAAATAAAGAAAAAATTAATCAATTGCATAACATCATATGTGATGGTCTCCAACAAACTGACCATGGGAATGTCTTTCACAACTTAATTGAGATTTTTCCCTCCTCTTTTCATTCCTCAGGAGCTTCACTTCACTGGAATGAAGCTGTTTTATTCATACCGCTGGTGCGCTAGGAGAGATTACTGAAGCACTGAATCAGTATGTATCTCTCCCTCTTTCTTTTACTCACTTTGTGTCAGTCCCACATAAATGTTTGTTTTGTGCCATATATAGGGAGGTTGGTACTTTTTTCTTCTGCTTTTCTTAACACCTGATGGTGTCGAGTTGTTTTGAAATGAATCAAATTTGAATTAAATACTTGTCTGTAATGTTGTAATATTACAAATGGCTTTATTTGCAAAGTATTCAATCTATCTAAGTAGAGAACAGAACATATTGCACATATATATATATATATATATATATATATACTATTTGATTCCTTACTCATACTATTGCCACGCACCTCAAAAATGTTTATTCAAATTTTGAATGAAGGAATACTTTTCACTGGCTTTAATGTATGACGAGCAACATACTGTAGCTGCACCTTTCATCTTTGATGAGAGATTTGATGTGTTTACAAAATTGCACTATTAATGCAGAACACCAGGGTATCGGTCCTGGCTCCAGCAATTCAGCTCTTCATCTAAAAAATGCAGGAATGCCTAGTTTTAGATTTACCTCCTGTTCACTATGCAGTGGATGAACCCATACTGCCATTAAAACTTACGTCAATGCTTAAACCTAATATTATGTATTGATTATAGTTTTATATTTGAGGCAATCTACTATCAAGTTTGTTCTGGTCCATATTAGACAGAGCTTCTCATAATGCAACATGGAGTTTATTTGTGAGATATTTATGAATTTTTAGCTTATGGAAAATTAATAGGTCTTTGCCTTAAGCAGTATTTTGTAAGAAAAGCAAGTATCTCTGTATAATATCAGTCTCACTCCTGTAACCTATTTTGTTGCATATTTGTAGACATATACATTGTCCGGTGTTTATGGTTTTTGATATCTCCAAGCTGTTTAACATCTGCAGATCTGTGCTTCCTGTCTGCATTGACCCCTAATTCTATGTGTGCACGCTTCCCATGCGTAAGTTGTGTTTGGACCCCGTCCCTTCAGTTGTGCGGTGCTATTGCTATTAACTGCCTAACCCCTCGTCCCCCATCCCCCTTCTCTGTTCCTTCCTCACTGTCTGCTCTATAGATATTCCAACAGGGACCTTCAACGCATGTCCTGTGCTGTGACATTTACAGGACTCTTTAACTGATGGCCGCAAAAGATGTAATTAGTCCCTTCTCTCCTGTCCCCGGGGAGAACATACAAACAGCCCTCTCCAGTCTCCTACGGTTAAGGAGGCATTTCCTCCAGTGCCTTCTCACTGCTGTCTGTCTGTTTATCCCACATTGATAAGGGCTGTCCCAGGAGGAGACCCACCAGGACAATCAGGGACCCCCAAGAAGTTCTCACGTGAATTCAGACGCACTTACCGCTTACCAGAAGCCATTTGTCATCACTAATCTATTAGGTCGCCGAGCTACGGGTGAGGAGCACGGAAGGGACAGTCAGTCTGGAAGCCACCCGCCCCCCCGGAATACCTAGCGGGTTATCTCTCTGGTGGAAGTGGAGGCAGTCACGACAGAGGCAAGCCAGGACACTGTGGGAACATTGGCTGGTCACAGATGCAGACTTGGGGAACCCAGAGGGGGGATGGATGAGTTTTTGTTGCCTTCAAAGTGGCGGATGTGGGATTGATTCCAAAGAAACCCCTGGTCAGATCCTGTCAGCTCACTGCTGAATGCCTCATAATGGCCCACTTGCTCTTCTGCAAGGAAATCCCCCATGGAACAGCGAATATGTTATGACCGTGCTGTCGCCATAACCCATAAATCATCCTTTCATCCCCAACTTGGTCTATCTCTTCATCTACAGCATCTCTGACTGTAAAGAAAGGACTGTGTTCTTTATTGTCAGGTGTAGTATTGGGTTACATACAAGTTAGTTAGGGGCATGGATACAACTCTTATTCAGTACTGCCAAATATAACTTAACAAGGTGAGCACTGCTCCAGTTGCTCTTTTTTGAGGAAGTCTAAAATCTGTTTAAAATCCAAAAGCTTTTTGGATTTTATTAACCTGACTTCTGAGTTTCTATGTGCTTGGGTCCAAGCTCTGAGTTTCCTTGTGACAAAAGCAAGTCATAAAGCATAATTCATTAGCTTGTCTTGTTTATTGTTTAACATACTCAATGGCTACTGCTCTAACTGTATTAATTTATTAAGAAGATTATTTTTGTCAGGGCAAGGTGATATAGTGGGCCTACATATTGTGTGAGTGCATACATGTTTGTACGTATGTGTCTTTTCTCCAGATATACATGGCTAAATCCTGAATATTTTGCATGGCATTCTTATGCATTGCACCTTTCTTTAAAAGAATAATTTGGTGCAGCGCAACACACCAAGATTACATTGAGGGGATAAAGAATATTCTTCCTAGCCAATCCATTCCTCCCATGATCTTTCAACACCATAGTCATAAAAAGAAACAGTCTTCTGGAATGGAACATCCAACATTTCCTAAGCCCACATGGAAAATCTGGGTCAAAAAACAATTTTCTAAGAGTGTAAATGGCCCAGACCATTACCAGACAAGAGGCGTTTTCCGTTTTCCACCGAAGCAGCAAAAATATAATGCTGCGGTGAGACATCTGTGAAACCATGGCTGGGGAACTGCTGACACCGAAATGCAACAACTTCATTGGAAAGTGGGCTGGTATGGGCTTGTACCATGGCATTCAGGAATAGTATGATCAAAATAGATGCTCTCAAATGATCACATTCAGTTTATACTTTTTCCCTGCACAGTGGCTTCGGTCAACCAAAGCTATGTCCAGCCATATGCTCCTGTGCTTGAGATACATACTGCCTGTCTTCCCATTGTCATCTATGGGCATACAGCTGTGTTGACTTTCCTCTCCTGCCTCCCCAATTCCCTGTATAGTGACTGTTTGTCGATGTCAGCAGTGTCCTCGCTGTCCCCAACAATTCTCACTCATTTCTTCCAACCCAGGCTGTGGAGACCTCCGGTGCTGAGAGTACCATAAGGGGGGAGTGCGATTAATGGGATGCCTGCTGTCGCGTCACTTCTCAGCTGGTAGCCCAGTGCTTCATTTTAGACATCTCCATCAGGGCTTCAGTACGGCCTAGCAGGGAGGAGTAGAACAGGTTCTGAGAAAGACCCTCCATGCTGCATCCACAAAGGCGATTAAGACCCCATTAATACCTTCCTGGAAGAAATTGCCTGGCCCTGAAATGCTCCAGCTGTTGGCCTACTAAAGACCCTGTCCAATAATTGGTGATAAACAGGCGAACATTGGTGTGGAAATCCCTGTTTGACGTAAGCGTCTTAATTCTGAGATATGAATTATAGGCCCATGGCTTTAATGAAACATGCCTATTTGTGTTACCCATATTCATTCTCTGCCAGTAGGATTTATCTTGCATCTTTTTGGCACTCCTGACTTGTTCAAATCCTGTCCAGCTTGAATACTAAATTAATTGGCTGTGTTTTCACAAAGGCTGAGTTTTGCAATACATGTTGATAGTTATGATAGTAAATGAAAACAATGTTTGTTCAGTGCACATTAAGATTTAGATATTTTAACATACAATTTGAGGTCAAATGTGCTTCACATCATGGTGCACAGAGGTCTGGAAATAATTAATAGCAACGAGCAAGGGTTCCATGGTTCATGTAGATACAACATGGGAGAACCCAAAATTTATCATGGCATGTCCCATGTCACGTACTTTATATATGCAGAACGCTGCTCCACTGTTTAGACTTTGGAGAAGAAAAATAAGCCATCTTAGCAATCTTTTATCCTATGGAAGGGAGTGGAAGATAAATGAGTTGCTTTGTGTTTTTCGAAGTTCTCGAGATGCTTGCGGATATAGGGAGTGGAATGACGGATCATCTCTCATGCACAGATGTCAGTGAGCCTCACTTTTCACTCCAATGGGAGGATGCTTGTTAAGGCCGAGATTCACAATAACAGGGTGATAACACAGTTTTTCCATATTCCTTCAAGCATTATCAAATTCTGCTGTCATAGCAGGTCAGTTATTAGTCTGAGCAGTTATTAGTCCTTGTTTTTCATTATACTAATAATTTAGCAATTATTGGGGTGCGCAATACATTGCTTGGGTTTTCGGTTGGCCTAATAAAGGATTAATATACAGCCATAGTTTAACATCAGTCAATGGTATTTCTTATTGCAGCATTACAGACATACATTGTCTAAACATTGTCTAATTGGTTATAATGAAGTTATGGTATTGTGTACATTCTGTTCTTTAGCCTTTTTGACAATTTGGTTTTGCATTAATACGGATAAAATAATTGCTGTGATAGACTTTGATCAAATTCAGTAGCTAATAAATTGAATCTCAGCAAATATTTAGGAGCTGTTGAACTACTTTAATGTTCCTACAATATTATAAAAGTTGTAGCAGTGCCTTTTCTGGGAGAAACTGGCAGTTTTGGAACCGAATCAGTTAAAATACTTCTCTGAGGTGATATGTTAAAATTTGTACTTATCACCACTGCTTATCTATGGACCTTTCATAAAATGCCGTCTAATCATGTCCTGTTTACAAACAATATTAACCTTATCAGCACATGCATACATTTGTTTTAGTGTACATTGTAAAGTGTCAGTGAGATCCCTTTTTAGCATCTTATTGCTGATTGACTTATTGTGCCATTTAAGCCGTGCCAGTTAAACTTACAAAAGGCCCTTAAGCATTTCCCCCTCTGGTAAGCCAGTGCTGCGCCTTGAGCCCCGCATGTGCGCAAGCAAACTCTGCAGGGACTTCTAAGAAGGAGACCATCCAAACAACACCAACCGCCCCGTGATCTCAGCCATTCAACTCAGTGTATACAAAGAGCACTTCAGAGTAAACATTTACTTATTAACACGCATCTGGGCTCAGATGAGAATTCTGAATGAGGGTGAACCCTGACTTAGGATTTTCTTCCTTCAGGCCAGCTGCATGAGGACAGAGAGCCCTGACATAGGAAGGGTGGAAGCAGAAGAACAAGAGAGTGCTGAACCCGTGCTGAAACAGCCCACTTTGTGGGTTTGCGGCTTTATTATTTGGGTAAATCCATGCACTGTCTCTGAGTTTCGCTATGCCATTCACAGTTTCTGACCCCTCATATTGCGGTACGCCTGAAAAAGCAGGCTTTATTCCCTCAGCCAGAAGCTTTGATGTTTGAAGAATGAGGAATCACAGCCGCTGTATGAGGGTCTGTGCTTTTGTAGGCTTAATAATTCCCCAGTTGCTTTCGACTGCTGCATAGCTCTTCATCACACCTGTCTTGACACACAAATGACTCTCAATGGTTTTCAATAACTTTACATTAGGAAATATGAAATATGTACATATGAAATATGTATTTGCTGAAAATGGCACATTTCAGAACACTCATTCGTTTTTTCTCCTTTTTATATATCTAATAGGAAATCCTAAATCTAAAACTATGGGAAAGATATTATTCAAAGTCAGAATTAATCAGAAATAATCACAAATTGAATATAGCCTGTCGGTGTTATTCAAGCAAGGAAGACATCTTCATGGGTGACTGACTTTGCAGGAATCCAAAATTCCCAGAGTATGAACTCGGACAGAATGAGACACAAATAGTTTTCCTATTGTCCTTTAAGTTCCGTGCCACTTTTGGGAATGGTCCACAATATGCACCTGCTCCAGCTTGAGTCATCATATTTCCAATGCGGAGCAGAAGTGACTCAGAAGTTCCAGCCGTTCTCAAAGGCAGGTGTATACAGCTGCCTGGGAAGGCTTGTCTGATCTACAGTATGTCCTGCAGTCACATTGCTCTACAGAAGAGGTTCATGGGAGACTATACCCCTCTGTATGACACTTTAGCATGTGCTATTGTGTTTCAGCTTATGGCTTATACGTTTATCACTGAGCCAAGGGTGATGCAGTTATTACTTTGCTTAAACTCAGAAAATAGGCATCCCTCTGTAAAAAAAAAACAGTCGAAGTAATTGCACATCGTTTTGTTTTTCATCAGGAAAAGCTTAGACCAGATACCCTGGAATGGCATGTACAGCAGTGTGAACCTAAAGGAGCCATCCAATACTTTGTTTCTGTGTGCCTGAACTCCTCCTGACATCTAATTCCCTCAGTTTTTTTTCTTTTTTATGGCAGTGCATCCACTCCTCAGGGAGTTCCCCTTCTAGCTCTCTGTTTACAAACCATCGTCAAACACTCTGTGACCGATGCAGAGAGGGTGACTCCAGCAAAATAAATCTGTTTATGCAGTGAGCCGGGGCATGGACGTCAGAGCTGAGTCACAGCGGAACTGCTGCAGCCAATGGGCTCTTCAGAGATGGCCTAGGGGCTAGGCTGGGGGCGGAGGGGTGGGGGGGGGAGTGCACTGCAGGTGCAGGGAAAGGTTCCATACTTTGGGGGTGCCATGTGATCCAGCCCTTGTGGGGGGTTGAGGAGAGCACAGCGGCGATTCTGCTACTGCTTCTCTGATCTCTTTGTATCCTCACCCTTAAGGGTCAGAGTTCCCCCAGAAAATCAACATTGGGGACAGAATAATAAACTGTGGGTGCATCTTGGAGACACAGTCTACCTAGAAGCGGCCAGAGTTTATTCATCTTAAGTGGGAATCTGCGAAACATGACGTTTAGGATAACAGCCTTGTTTGGCTTTTCCATGAGAAAGTAGAAGCTCTTGGCCGGGCTCCACGTGCTCGCAGCTACCTAGCACGAGCCCTCTTACAGAAGGGTCCTTCATCACATGACCAGGACTAGGGACAACCACCCTTCCCATGGTACTCATGTTCCTCTCATGTGCCCCCTGGGGCCTGGGGGGGGGGGGGTTCAGCTGCACAGAAAGACACATCTGCTTCTCATCTCCTTGGGAAAGTTCTCCTGATCTTGCAGATTACTGGACTTCTTCAGATATAGCTGCATGGCTCCTCCAAGGCTCTGTATTTGCAACCCAGGTCCCTGAGGCCTTGTTGGCCCTGTTCAACTGTAACCCCTAGTCGGGAGCGAGCAGAACTTTTGCCTTGGCTATAGTAATACACTCCAGGAGGAGAAGTCCCCATTTCCTGAGCGAGGCTGAAGTAGAGATGACTGTGAGCCAGTGCCTAAGAGCCCTGGCAACCAGAGAACAGTTACCACATTGGGCCAAAGACAGCCAGAGAGCTGTGGCTGGAATGGAAGACCAACAGTGGACAGATGTGCCAGGTTCATCTTTATTGCTTCTCTTAAGCCACTTCAAGATGTTATTGTGAGCCTGGCTTACCACTCAGTAATGTCCATCAGCTTGTAATGAACAGTATGGCAAGGAGTACTTCTAGGTCATGGAAGGGACATCATCAGTTATTTCAGCTCCTGCTGGAGTTTGTTTTCTGGAATCATGCAGTGCTGCGTATTATGGGCTCAGGTTAAGGATTTGTGTCAATAATAAGATCACTTAACCAGTGAGTAAGTGATATAAACATGCTGAATTTAGGGGCTGCTGGGTGGCTCTCTCAGTGAAGACACCACTCTGTGGTGAATGGATGAACCTCATGATCTTGGATCAAGTCCACAATATTCCAGTGCTGATATGACCAGCATCTCCATAAAACGGTGTACACTTGGCAATTGCGTTGCCCAGGATAGGGGAGGGTCCAGACAATAGGGGGCCGAGTTTCATTGTTCTCTAGCAACCCCCACTGGTCGATTGGGTGCCTGTGGACCACATGTCGAAGGCCTTCCTCCGACGCCACTCTATGCGAATTTAGCTGTAATCTGCAATGTGATAAAAAGCAGCTTGTGCCACCACATGTTTCAGAGGAGAGCAGTGAATGTCTACTCTCTAATCTGCATTCCAAATTAGGTTGGGAATTAGACATAATCAGCCCCACGTAGGTGCCAGATTTATTTTTCTTTGAAAAGAACAGAAAATGAAAAATAAATCTGAACTCCAAAAGCATACTGTATTCTTTGCAACAGTCACACCCACATTTCAATGAAATTTATTTTGTCACTTAAACTACCATGACTATTGATCATTCACAAGCAATGACACTCAATGACAATCAATCACACTGCTTTTAATCATCATCTAACAGTCAAGAAGTCTTCATGCTGGATGGACGAATGGGTACAGCGGGTGGATATATAGATATATAGTGGTGCAGCAGTGAGCTGTGTGCCATTTCAGGGTAAGTCAAGTAGAACCCGGGCTTCCCAGCTTCTCTCTTGATGCCGATCTACGCGGTGTGCACCTCTGTTTATTTTCCACTGATTAGCGCTGCTTATTTTCACTCTCTTTCACACTCCTCGCGTCGGCGAGAGCCTGTGGCCTGCTTCTCCTCAACACTCTCCTCTCCCCCTGTGGTCTCCGCGCTTATCACATCCACACTCCCCCCTGCGCCCTGTCCGCCCCGCGGGCACGTGCCCATGCATTACTGTGCTCATGCTTTACCCTGCTCAGCTCTGTGTCACTACTCTGCTGCCACGTGCTGCCACATTCTGCCCCCCTTTTTATGACTGTTCGGTTGCCGTCGCCAAGCATTACAGGGCCCTCCAAACATATGGGAACAGCATAGTGAAATATTTTTCTGTAAAACGGTAAAAACAATACGCACGCATGTAAACACCATGATATAAAGGCTGATTGTCTGTGATTTTGTGTCATATTCATCTTTTGATCTCAAATCCAAATGCCTTACATTTCTAGTAAAAACAGTTCATTTCGCTCTACTGTTCCAATACTTACAGAGGGCACTGTTCAGTTAAATAAAGTGTCCTGCAGACTGGGTGAGGGGAAACCATATAGGTATTGGGTCAGAGAATTCTATCTCAGTTTGGATTGCGTGAAAGGACATGGTATACAGCACATAAGCATGTGGTCATTCAGACCACTCAAGCATAGAGTCAGTGGTGGTGGATGAGATGGTATATTTTTAAAGTTGTTAGTACCTTTCATGCTTATTGTGTCTCACCTGCAGGTTGGCCCATCACAGTGGCTGTGCAGACTGAGCGTGATCATTCTCCTTCTCAACCTCTCTCTCAAAGGTCATGTGATTGGAATCTGTTGAATGCCCAAACGATTGACATGTGTGGCCAAAGAAAGAACGTGGACCAAACAGACCAAAAAAGTAGGCAAACATGTTAAGGCTCATACTGTGACTTGGGATCAGACCTTTAATAGACAAGGAACAGACTGCTATTACAGGGTCATTGCACATGGGCTGCCAATCTCAGTCCCCCTCACCAGTGCCAAAGCGAAAACAACATGGTCAAAAACAAATTCACGGTGTTCCATGCTATAGCTTACAAGTGTCTTCTGGACTTTATTAATGGATTTTTTGGGACTTGACACACTCAGCAGGGCTGCAATTTGATATCCCCTATGGGCTGCAATCCTTAAGGGAGTTTTTCTGCTTCAGTGAAAACTCTAGTGGTAGTGCAAAAATAAAAAAATAAAAATTTTCAGCCTTAAATATCCTGTTTTGTCTAAGTAAATACTTTCAGGTACACATCATAACAAAAGCTGAGCTGTTCCTGATTAGCTTTCTCTTTTTTTAACTGTGGAAACATTTATGGTTCATCCATTAGCAAAAATATTTGTAAAATACTGCAGCTGTAGAGTAAGTAGGACATTAAGAGTCTGTTGAACATCTGATTAAGGAATAATAGATTTGACAGTTCTTATCCCCTTCTATAGCACCCCTTTTTAACACCGCAAAAAAGGTGACACATTATATTCAGTATTTTTTCTCCAGCTGAACTGCATAACATTCAAAAATTTGAAGTCCACAGCAGTTTATCACTATTCTGTCCTCAGCATTGTGGAGGCTATGTATCTGTTTATTTGTCTGAAAGGGGAATGGAAAATCAAACATGAGGGTTTTTGCGGGCAAACTGTCCTCGGGACAACAGAAAAAAAAACAAAAAGGATTGTCAGAATTTTTATGACGTTGTGTTGACAACATATGACAGCATTTGTCATGTGTCTCTCCAGCCGACACCAATGGCACTGTCATGCTGTCCTCAGCAGGATGGCCTCAGTCTGGGTTATTCTGTGCCCCCCCACTGCCTCTCCACACCCAACACTTCCCCCCCATCACTGCCTTGTTGTTCTATCCCTGCTGGAGGTCCCAGGCCATGGTCGTCCCAAGCACAAGGCCATCTGGGAACAGTTGTCACTGCCATTTCCCTGGCCGTGACAATCAGAGACCAAACCATTAAAACGTAAGAAAAGAACAAATAGACATTGTCAGACGTAATCAAAGCCACCATCTAGCAAGTGCACAGTAGCAGTTTTGTTGGGAAACTGGCCCATTTTTTAATGTAGGCCATTTTTTTAATAGCCAACACGGTTTCCAGATTCTCATCAGTCAGTTGTATTGTGTATTATGTGACATTAGTAACTTTCCACAGCAATTTAATGCCCCCCCCCCATTCCTCAGCAGTCTTACCCCTCCCCCTCCACTCCTTCTGTACAATAACTAGAGGCAGTGGCAGTTATTTTGGAAAAAATTCATGTTCTGTACATAAATAAATGTGAAGGCATGGTTTTGGTTGGCTGTAGTTTCTATGAACATGCTACCATCGATGATTGTCACTGCACACTTAGCCTGGCCATGTCCAGCTTGTCTCCCTTCTTCAGTTCCTCCTGCAACCCCTCCCCTCACCCGCTTACATGCCCCAAACCCTCCCCGCCCACCCCACCAAAAAAAATGTATCGACAAACATTTACAAAGACAACCTTCTGAGTAATTGGATGACACCTTTGTGAGTGGGTAAACTTGTCTGTTTACCTGACGAGTGCTTCATATGGGCTATAAAATGGATTTCTCACATGTTTCAAAGACTTTATGTTGACATCAGGCCCCTTGCTTATGCTATTTGTTTTCAGATTGGCTCATAAAAGTTGAAATGAAAGTATGCTGTTCATGCAGAAGAAGGATAGTGCTTGACTCCATGGTGGGAAAAGCCTGCGTCGGCTCTGTTGTTGAGTGCCATTTTTTCTTGCAACCGAAATAAAAACAAAGGCTTCGCAGCTTACCCTGTTAGCAAGTCACCATTATGTGATGCTTCTCATGAAGCACATTTGCTCAAACAGACCCCACCCATCCATCAATTGCAGTACTACACGTGTCTCTGTGACCCAGGATTTTAACAATCTGTCTTTAAAACAATAATAATAATGAAGAGAATAACAATGTTTAAAAAAGCATTCAGTACTGATGACCCACATATGTTGCAAATGACCCACACATGAAAAAAAATAACAAGAGCATAGAAAGATCACAACCCTGAGTGCTGTGAAACTCCCTGTGCCCTGTGCCTCTGATAGGAGGATAACAACAGAAAGCAGGTCCTCTTCAGATGGGTATTATTGCAAATGGATGGGATATTCTTTGTAAAATAAGCACAAAGTTTAGCGTAGAATCTGTTTTCTTTGGATGCGAGCGATGTGTACGTGTTTTGTATATAAACCTTTTAAAACCCCTTACATTTAACCCCCCTGGGGGAAGACAAACTGATTTTCCAAAAAAAAAAGCTCACTTTCTGCACTAAAACAATAAACTGTATTTTTGGGCTCACTTACTCCAGTCAAGCTGCAGTCTAATTAATCAAACTGGGCCTGCTTTGATTGATTCCCTCATTGTTTTTATACGTGTCTTTCACTTTGCAAATCCTTTTTAAAATAAACATGGAAACACTAAAACCTCCCATTCGATCTGCCAGTAGGTAGGGGCACCATGTACTTGACCCTCTTTTGCAAGATTATAAAAAATGTTCTAATTCAGCTCATGAACAATGGAGTGTGTTCACATGTTCTTAATTAACATTAGTATTAAATCTGTAATCTGATTCTAAAAAGCCTCCTTGTAAATAAGTAGGATTGTCTGAAAATAAATGATCATAACACCCTGACAAGGGAAAATGTGCCATTATATGAGTATACCAACAAATCCATGGTAAGCTTTAAGTAACACATATTTTAAAATACTTATAAGAGATTTGAACTTGATACGTGCAAACACTTCCTTTCTTTTTTTACACATTCTCTTGTAACAGTAAAGATTCCTTAAAGAAAACCTCAGTTTCATTTCAGGATGCAATGAAATGCATACTTCAAAATGTAAAGAAGCGCATTTTGGACAGCCCAAAATGCCTTTATTCTCCATCTGTAACAGAAGACGTTCGTCACTTAAAGTGAGACTGTAAGAAGTCGACAGGTCTCCACCTCTCCGCCCGTTTCACACATTCATGCTCGACTTAACCCACCCTTCATTCTGGATTAATATTTGACCTGCCTGCGTAATGGCCATTCCTCTGGGCTGCAGGCCTCAGTGAATGGAACCACGCACTGAATTGTCAAATAAACGTGGAGAGGCACCAGGACTGCGAGAGACGGGGAGCTTGTTTAAGAGTCGGGACGAGCACGGCCGTGGTGCGGCGGGGGCTTCCAGCGGCACGGGATCGGGTTTTGGCCCACGGGGTGTTGGCCCTCCTTGTCTGGCACGTGTTGTTCTTTCAGGGGCTCAACCTCAATAACAGCGCTGGCAGTCAGAAAAACACAAGCACGCCATAAGGCTTACGCCCCTCGGTTGCCCCCTCTGTCAGGGGCCAGATTTACGCTTGGAGGGACCACCCCGGGGCACCCCTTGTTCCCCTTTCCCTGTTGTAGCCCCCACACCACCCCCCCCCCTTCACCGGGCCACCTCACACTCAGCTCACACTTGCCTCTTTTGTTTTTTCAAGGAGTGTGCCTTCCTCTAGTTACTCACATACGAGACAAAGGTCTTTTATCTCCCTCTTTGCCCATGTGTAAAAACAAGCAGAAAAACAAAGCCAAATACTTGGCATGTCCACTTTTGTGATTGTTTCAAGTGATTAGTTTGAAAAATGCCGGATCACTCTCTAGTCCCTTCTGCTGGCTGTAAACACGTGCAGCAAACTTTGTTCAGGGAGCTTATTTTTTTCTTCATGTTTCTGTAAAGTCCACAGAAATAGGGTGCTGTCTACATTGACACATGGCCTGAAGGCCAAGTGTCTCAGTGTGGGTAGGCAAGGGAAGTAAATATGGCTAACACAGTACCTATGGTGGATAAAATGATTTTTTTAAAAATATGTACGCATATTTAATCACAAAGTTCTGGGGTGGGTGTGCGTTTGGGTGTTAATGACAAAGCCCAAAGTCATACCGTTCACTTGGGAAATGAAATGTGCCCCTGTCCACCTCGTTTCCTACTATTTGCCCAGGACATATGGTACCTCTTATTGGAATGTCTGGATTTCTCAAACCTGGAGTGGATGTAACTCTGTAGTTTGTCCCAGACACAGACACTGTGCTGACTCACAGTGGGTCCAGTCTCAGAAACGCGCCGTGTTATCACCCGTTAGCTGTGACCTCCTCGTCCTGACTGGAAGAATATTTGTAAAACAATAAATAAATAAAAATGCACCACTATTTGCCTCATTTATCAGCATCACAGATTAGCATGCATCATTATAAACTACGATAACTCATTCTCAATACTGTTTTTCCTCCTTTGAGCAAATGACCAACTGACCACAACTTCCTCCCAACTAGAAGTGTAAGTAATGGAACTGCTTCTAACATAAACACCGCGGGTCCCTCTGAAACCTGGGCTGCCGTGCTGCGGTTCCTCACCCAGCTGAGCTGGAGTGGAGAGCCTCACGAAAGGCTCTTTGATCCAGTTATCTCGGGAAGCAGTTATGGTTGCAATTCAGTGGAGTCATTTCTTTGATTGTTGCCAGCATTTTGCTCCAGTAGTATGAATTGAGCCAAAGAATGACAGTACGGACACTCTACCCAAAACTGTAGTTAAATGAGAGGTGGATAGTCAGCCAACATCTTATTTAACTGCTTTAAATTCTGCTGCTCTGCTCTTAACTTTTAACATCAGATGAACATCAATCATGTGTTTCGTTGTGGGAAATTTGAAGTTACAGCTGTGTGAAAGTGCACTGGGTCAGAGGACTTTATTAATACACTGACACATTCATGAAAACACTGTTTTGAATTTCTGGATTGAGGAAATAATATTATAGCTCCTTCTGCCTAAAATAACAACTCTGCGCAAGTGTGACCTTGGAATTCCCCATTCAGAAACAATGCGCACAAAATGGGAAGGAATGCACATGGAAACAGGATGACACCTGAAAGCCTTTTAAGATGTAAGGGCCCCTCAGCTGAGCAAAGGGTATGACAATGCGTCTCATGGACTCATAAACAGGATTTGACGCGCACAAAATCTAAGAGCAGGTTGTGATACAACGTTAATCACCTTAAGCAACAATAAGCAGCTTTTTACCGGAGGGCAGTCACCCCCTCTACACACACACTCACACGCACGGATACTCACACACGTACACACATGTACACGCACTGCACCGAATTAGATTTACCTCAGGGATAAGAGCGGGAAGGGGAGAAGTGTCAAGAGCATCAAGGCCAATCAATAACAGGAAGATGGGGCCTCAAGGCCAGGCTAATGTCAGAACCCAGAGGAGGTGCTGACCAGGTGGTCGACGACAGCCCAGACCTGGGGCAGTCTAAACACACCACACACACACACACACACGCACAAACACACACACCACACACACAAACACACACACACACACGCACACGCACACGCACACGCACACGCACACGCACACACACACACACACACCACACACACACACACACACACACACGCACAAACAGAGGAAGGCCCTATGCCAATGGTTTTCCCCTTCTGAGAATCTCTATAGGAACTTTAGGCTATGCCACAATTTGGCCCTGATGTCATCTGAGACAACATCTGAAAACTCCTGAAAAGTCTTGAACTACAGAATCCTGCCTGTGATGTTCTGGTTAAATCTGTAGAATGCACAGCAGCCCACAAGGAGGCTTATACCATGCTCTAGATAAGGCAATGTTGTGCATTTTAAGGGTTAGGGGTCACAAGGGTTACATTTTATCATTGATTCTACATCTGTATATCTAAGCCTATGCCTTCCCCCGAAGCCTTTGGTGGTGCTTGATTGTGCCATTATTTTTATTTAACACTTTAACTACACTACAAAATTCCTGTTCTCTGCTCTCCCATGAGCTTCTGTATCATGGAATCAGTTTTCTGTGTCGGGTTTATGGGGTTATGGTTTAAGGATAGTTTTGCTGTTTGTTAATGACAGGGATGGAAATTATGTTATGTTGTGCACATTACCTACATATCATACTTCATGTCACATCCACTTGCACTGACACTTCATCAATACAAATGGATGTGGCACACCATTAAGAAATATAAGGCATACAACTAATAATCACTGTCTTAAGAATTAGCAAGGTATGATTGGGTGAGGGGAATGATTGATACAGAAAAATCACGGTTGAGTCAAGTGCTGTCAAGTACAACTCAATCACAGTGCAAATATAAAGCTGTAATTTCGCAAGGATGACAACAGTATGTTGTAAGATTTAAAGGATTCTCAGGGGGTGTTCCACATATGTGTGAGGTATTTCACATGTAACTCCACCTGCAATTCAACTATAACTACCCTGTTTACAGGAGCACCTTTTTCAGTTTCCGATCTGAATACACGCCACCACCTTTGGACCTTTCTTCACCAAGATTCTGTGATTCATAATACAAAATATTCTGACTTCTACATATCTCACCAGGCATATAGTGGAGATGTATAAGAATGATTCAGGAGGCTAGATTTCTATATTTAACAGATATGTGCCAGACCTGTTGTGACATTGGAAGGCAAACAGCTGTTATTGTGGCCTGGCCATTGTAAACCAAGAGAACTACATCCCTGTCCATAGTTCTTAGGCATTGAGCTGCCGGCCCTGACCCAATCAAGCCGTGGCACAAGGCGACCAGGCACAGCAGTGGAAAAGCAGCCAATCAGGAGTCGCTGCTGTGGGAAGGCCAAAGGCCTGAGAGAGGTTATTCTCCAGCAAACAGGACTTCAATTCCCTCAAACTCAAATGCCTCCAGCCATAACTTCATCACAGGGAGAAAAGTCAGAGACTACAACGAGGATCACTGCAAGTCTACAAGTTTGAAGTTTGTTTCTTTAATGGTTTTTCTTGTTATGTAACAGCTAGCTCATACCAACAGAAAGCCTTTTTTCACACTGCTCTCCTAAACATATTACAAAACATTGTCGCCATTGACATAAAGCCACACCAGTGTGTTGGGCTTCTATTAGTAAACAAAGCAGTGATGTAAACCCTCTGCCTTAATTGGGTCATTTATATGGATCTGCCCCATTTGGGTTAAAGAACGACCCGGGAGCTGACAGGCACCTTTGCAGGGTGCCCCGATTCTCCTAAAATTGCAGGGAACCCACACAAGCCATCGCTTTAGAGACTGGAGCCGCGCGCTGCCTAATAATGATGAATGGCCATCATTAATGTTGTTCAGCTGTTTACCTTTTTTTCCTCAGCAATCTTAGAAAATGGTTCGGTGGGGGGGAGGGGAGGGGGCTTGAGGCAGTATGGAGAAGAACAGTGGGTGGATAAATGTGCTTGTTTTGGCACCCCGGTTCCTGATAGCCACCCATTAGGCCCTCGTAACATCAATAGCAGCGACAGAGTGCGCACAGGAGTCATTTACTGAGCGCTGACCCCCTGACCTCCTGCCCTGCCATCTCCTGCAGCGCCTGCTGCACAGCCACTCATCTGGAGCTTGCCTTCCTTTTGCCAGGCGCTCGTCAATAGCTGCATTCCTCTAAAAATAAGCCCATTTCTGGTTTCCTCCTGCTTAATTAATCTCAGGGATGATGGCTCCTTTAAATACTGAGGTCCTAATAGTTCCGAAATCACCCTCGTCAGTGGCATCCACGTGGCAGACTGGGAGCAGCTTGTTTGAAGTAATTAATTAAAGCACTTTGCTATGTGTTAATCCAACATGTCTGTGCTTGTGTCAGAGTACATGGGGTAAATGGCATTAACATAATGGTTCCTTCAAACACAGAGATGAAGTGTTAGAGGCCTTCAATTGACTGGTCAACTGTGAACCTCAACAGAATCAAGTAAAATTTACTGTTATAATGGTCAGTTTCAGGTTATCATTACGATAACAATAATGAAACAGTGTCTAAACCTATGGCTAAACATTAGGTCATTGGGATTCCACCATTCAAAATTATTCAGGAATTTATCTATCAAAATGTGTTACTTTCAAAGAGCACACAGTGAATAAATAGAAAAAAATGTCTCGCTTTGCCATTTGCTTCACAAATGTTTCCAGCACCCAATACTTTCTGCTGTTAAGGCTCCTCCTTCCTATTTGCCGTATGAGGAATTACAGAGCAGGATTCTCTTATGTTCCATAAAATATCTGAGAAAGGAATGAGACTGTCTCTGTCAAAAGAACAGCTGAACCAGCATCAAAATATGTGAGGTTAAAAGTAAGGAAGAGGCTTAGGGAAATGATCCAACCTCTGCCATATTTATGTGAAAGTATCGAACACTCTAAACGGTTACTGGGACCAGGGAAAGATTCATCTGCCGGCTATCTTTGCTCGTCCCAGGTTTGCTTATCTTGTCAGTAGATATTTACACTAAAAATAAATGGGGTGACCTAATTAGTCCATATCGGACGGTGCACCTTTAAAAACAGGCGTATATCACTCAGCTGCTGGAGAAGCAGCACTGACGCGTCCCCATGCCGGGTGTCTGGGTCTAAGCACTGAACAAACACAGCCCACTGTGCTGTTGTTATTGGGACCAGCCAGTGTTGGTTTAGCCCTGCGTTCGGACAGATTCTTTATATTTTACCTCAGCTCTCTGCAAAGCATTTGTGAAAACACATTAGGTCCATGCTTGGAGGATGCTGCTGCATTTTCGGACAACTCTTGTGTGGTTGGGCTGGAGGAAGAGCCTAACAGCACAGCCCAGAGCACAGCAACCTCTGGGTCTTTTATTAGTAATAATTTGCTTTTCCAGAACTGCACCTGCTTACATAAAAAATTCAGGCCCTTCTGAATGTATCAGATAGACAAGACTATTCATTTGTTATTGATGTTTATGTACTGGTCACAGGGAAGTAGAGGACCCTGTTATCCCAGATTCTGGAAGCACCTTTATTGGCCTGGTCAGGACCAGTGGAAACACAATGGGATGGTTTTTTCCATCCTCTTGGAAAGGGCTGAATAGTGCTAAGCAAAGAATTTAATGTTGAGCCACGATGCACGTTTGTTTAACTCCCTTCCCAGCTGAGTCTTCTGTATGACAGATTTAAGACTTGAACAGTGGGATGTTATGAGCAGGTTGGACACTTTCCACGTACGCTAAATTTCATAACTGGCTACACTACCTTGGCTTCCAAAAAAAGCGGTCAAGATGCCAACAGTTTGTTTATAATTGTGGATACACAATATGTCTAGTAATACTTAATTAATAAAAGATGAATTACAGGTATGCTCTTCTTTGATTTCATTTATCTGCTCAGCTATGCTCAACAGACCATTCACATGGCAAATTCCCAAGTGTGATGTGTACCAACCACTAATTCCCAGCATTTTTAGCTTTACTTGTTCCTTTTACCAAAATCTCCTTTACCATGACTGACTATTACTCATTCGACCTATCTAATCCATTTAATCCAGCACCGCAGACCACCTTATCAGTTATCAACTGTTCCATTAGCAATGACCCAGAGATCGTGCAGCAGCCAGAGTATGGCTGCACAGAGTTCCGCCTGTTCTCTGAAGTGTTTACAAACACCCCCGTCTAAAGTGTGGTCCGTACAAAAGCGGATGGCAGTGGTATCGTTTAACGCAGCTCAAAGAATGTAGAGAACGCCAGAGAGGAATCTTCAGCTCCTGCATTCCTGCGCTACTGCAAACACAGAATCCCGTACTGAAGATAAACTCTGTGGGTAAACAGTGAAGGAATCTCTACCCAAGTCCCCAAAAAAAAGCCCATCAGTTAACACGCAAACTCAACAGTGTGTGTCTTGGGTGGTAAATCTCCCCAAAGAATCTGTATTGATAAATAATCCTGAAGAACAACCTCCCTCCTCAGTAAATAAAGGAAAATAACTTCTGTTTTACAGGTTGTACACATTACACACACACACACACACACACACATTTGCATAGCCAGAGAATGAACTGTTACATCCTAAGAACTGCAAAGGCATGTTATATATTTGCTTTTGGTTTGTCATGCAAAGGCCAACGTGTCTCTGATGCTCAGAAAACAAATGTCAGGCTTCTATCGCCATCAGGCCAGATGACACAGTAACATCCACCAACACTAATACCCCTCTCTCTTTTGGCCACCTTTACTGCAATTTATGATGAAAGTATACTGTACCTTCAGGAAAACCAATGCCTTTATAAGAAGCCACTGAACAGAAGATGGGCAATTTTAAAGGAAGGAAAGGAGAATGGTATCCTGAGTCTACTAGGGAATATATACAACTGAACCTACTTTACCTGCAGGCATACTTCAAGAATTATAACGCTACTTGTCATATTGACTGTGTTCCTAAATGTTAGGACCATGTATTTATATTAATCTTATCACAAGTTTGTTTTGATGGCCCCATTTTAGGTGCACTCTATATCTGTTGAAAAGTCAAGTTTAAGTATTTGAGGGAAATGGTTAAGTTGGGCCACTTGAACAAATAATGAATTAAATTGGATCTCCTGTAGCTCATGTGTACCAGATACCTTATTCAGGGAAATGTAAAGAAAAACCACAGAAAAGGTCGCAGAAACCATATACCTAAGATTTTTTTTTTAAATCAGCATAATTCATATTTTTAATTCAGTCATTGGCATCAACACCGATTTAAGAGTATGGGATTCCATTTCATATCAATAGTCGTGTAATAGCCTACAATTAGTTACGTTTTTAAAGAGAACGTTGTCTTAACTTTTTCCTGAATTCAAAATTGAAAGAAAAAAAAAAAACCGAGAGGGAGGAAGAGGAATGGAGGGAGGGAGACGCGGAGGGGAGGAGATTCATTCTGGTTACAAGTTGAGAGGTAGTGAGAAGCAATTAGTGGCATGTGTGTAACTTCGCCGAAGAAAAGCACAGCGTAAACCTGAGCAAACTACCAGAGAATAACCTTAGGATAATTCAATTTAAGTGGATTTTGGAGCCTTTCGAGTCCCACTATTCACGTTTTTAATATGGAAACATTACTGCATATTTTGGAGAACCAAACCTGTTCACTATATTAAGCTAATTATTTTGTTCACAAAGGGATTTTTTTGTTTCATCATTCCAAAAAAATGTTTTTTTTAAATAGAGAATAATTAAAGTTTGGATTTAGACCGACAAAATATTTGTTGACACGTGATATTCAAACTTTGTATAACAGGAACGCATAAGTACATGTCAGCTATACAACAAAATTGTATGAACGATTTGCAAGCCACATGAATTTTATTATTTTTTCCTTCAGGTTTTGATTAGGTTTACTATCACAGCTCGCTACTGAAAGCTACATGACGATGCAGTCATTCCCTCGTCGTGGTCGCATTGAGGACTCGCGTTGAGGACGCGTCAAGTAGAAACTGAAATAGCTGCTGTAGCAGTTTTTTATTTTTCATTTTTTGGCAGGATTCCTTTTAATTGGAATTTTAAAAAACACTAGTAAATATTGCATTTCCGCTTTTGGTGGATTTAGTGCTTTAGCTACTTGCAGCCCTTGGACAACTGGATGAGAAACACGAAATGAAACTTTCTGCCAACATCATCCCGATTGTAGCTGCTCTCCTGCTTCAGTTTCCACCTGCTCAGGTACGCTGAGATTCGTGTAAATTTACATCTGTCTATGACCTTATTTTTTTCTTCCTTTGAACTGTTTGCTGCGTTCGTATTCATTTCATGCTACTTAATTAGCTTTTATTGTATTTTTAAAATATGCAGTTTTATTCATAACCCGTCCTAGTGTTCACATTGTGACCACTATAATGATGTCGACGCTATCATCATCATTATTATTATTATTATTATGCTATAGTTTTACAAACTGTTTTGGAAGACTGACGTGAAAGTAATTTAATGAATGAATGAATGAATGAGAGGAATATGATCTGGGCTATATAAATTACATCTCCAAACTCTCCTAACCCTGTGTCAGATGACTGCCGTTTAAACAATGTTCATTTGTCTCTTTATAACGTGATCCCTTTCTGAACTCGTGCCATACAGAAAAACGGTTGAGTCATTTAGTGAAACGTGACAGTGGGCTCAGCTTCAGAACTCTTACTTTTTCTCACACACTGTAACTGATCTACCGCTTTACCTTGAAAGCACTTTGCTTCAGTGTAACATTTGACTTTTGGTGATTGAAGATAACATTATTGCAAAGCAATATTCCACATTCCATGATACCATTTTATAGCCTCGGATTGTATTAGGCTAATGGCGCGATTTGTTTTATAGCACTAATTAAATGGACGAAGACAATTGGCATTCCACGACAATTAAACGATTTATTCAAAACCTTACTTCAAATTTGTTTTGAATTCAAATTTTGAATAATTTATTCCAACAACAAACTTTACTGTCATTGCTGTTTCCCTTTGTTTGTTCATAAAACAAGTTTTCCATGAGTTTGTTCTTTCATGAAAATTATTTGCATGCTTTTTGCAGATGAACTCCTGATATTTTTGGGTCTGTCACCTTTTGTGCAATTGTAATGAATTGTACCTCATTAACTTTCAAGGTATGTTTATAAGGACAATCTAAAATGGAATCTTCAAGGTTCTCAATCCTGGTAGTGCTTCATTGTTAAATTAGTTAGTAAATTCAGAGTGGCTAATTTGACCCCTTTATATGAGGTTCCCTTGCAGTCTGTTACCGTCTGCAGTTTTCTTCCCATCCCTCCCCATCACCACAGTGGCGTGACAGGGCTTAACCTTCCCAAAGTCCTCCAGCCCCCCGCCCCCTTCCGAATTAGAGAGCGCACTATGTTTTCGTTTTGTGTTACTATTGCTGTGGCGTTTGAGGAAGAGCCAGAACCTTTTGCAACATCCAGCCTTGAGAATATCCATCATGGAGCTGGCAAGGACACAGCCAGCCTCTGTGCTTTGCCTCAGCTGCGCCGGTACCGAGCCTCACCTTGGAAAGGGGAAATACGTCAGCAGTGCGTCCGCCAGCCAGTGAGAGTGACGCCTCCCATTCAAGCCCTGTGCCCACCCACCCACAACACTTGTAAGGGAAGTGCCATTGGGCCTGGCACACACATCTCGTCTGTCTGCTAGACCAAAGATCCATTCATTCAACTTTTTGGTCGGGCAAACACTGGCCGACACACTGGTGGTGCCTGCTTCTCATGTTTAATGCAAGGCGCAGCATCCCTGAACCCATTCACTTCTATTGTCTCGCAGTTATAGGGACCCTCTGCCAGCTGGGCTGATAGCAGTACAGCAGTCCCCTTGCCAGCGGGGACATGCTGAATGTAGACTGTACCATGCACAGTTTGAACCTATGCCCTCAGGAACTCAGCCATCTGTAGGTTCTTTTGGGCTTTGCATTGGGGGCTGTGATCAAAGAGATCTGCTGATGCCTTCAATGGGAGTTAGTTGGAGTGGGAGTAGCTGCTGTGTTAAGTCCAATTATTGTTCAGCTCAGAGCCCCTAAGTCAAGGCATTATTGGAACACGCTAGTCCTCAATAGCCCTGGAGTCTCTGGCAGTGGGGTGCCCTTTGGCTTCATCTTGCTGGGGTATGGTAGGCTTACATTGGCCAGGCTTCCTCAGTTTTCCTCCCAGCAGTTTGTCAGATTCTTATAAGTTAATGGTTGTTGTCAGGGAGGGGCTAACAATAACTATTCATCTAGGTCCTTGAATTGGTGGCTGTCCTGTAGTGCCCTGTCTGAATCATATGAGTGCATGTTTTATTCAGTGCTTCTTGCATAGGTACAGGTGTCATAGGCAGACTCAATGATTATTCCAGATATCTTCAGAAAATCTTCAGAAAAAAAAATCTGTTTTCAAATGTGTCAGTCTCCATTTCACTAAATGGAGATTTAAAAAACTTGCAATATCCCCATATGAGAAACACAGAGGGAGTTTTCAATGTTTGTTTATGAACTGCATGGAGTCTGCTGAGTTTTTTATTCACAAAACAGCAGTTAGAATGTTGCTTTTCCTCTTTCCTTGCGATGGGAAAGATGTGATATTTCCCTGATTATCCCACAGACGGAGGCCTTCTGCAGCCTGCCTCACTGCTCCATGGTTCTACCCAGTCGTGTCTCTTCTCATAATGACTTCAGCGTTTGTCTGTTTGCAGGGAACTCCCACCCATGACCTTGGGGACAGCCACAGTAAAAAGCAGCTCCCTATGGAAACAGCAGCTGTTTGCATTTGCATTAGACAGAGCCATTAAGATTGTGTCTGCGTAACTTGGACTGGGGTTGGTGGCTATGCTGCCTGGTAGGTCTCATGCTGTCCCTCAGCAGGGTCTGGGAAAGAGTAGACTTCCTGGGTGAGAGAGGTCTACTGAGCTATCCAGGGTTTCCTCTCATGTTCTTCTCTCCAGTGATTGGTTATTTATAAAATATCTCACAGCAGACACGGCTCCTTGTCGTTGACTGTCCTGGCCTTGTCTTCACAGCAAAGGAAAATTCTCCTGTGATGAAATTGTGCCTAGTCTACAACATCTGAGGTATACATCTTTCCTGTAACTCTGGAAACCCCCCCAATACATTTCAGAATCCAATATGATTCATGGCAGGCATGTTGCTGTCCACTTATTGTTATCTTACTCCTGTCACACGCACTTAAGTCAGGCCTCTGTTAGCTGGATGTGCGAGCTGACAGCCTGTTTAAGGGCACTTTTCTGTGTCATGGCCCTTCATTCTGTTACACAGAGGAAACAGATTTTTTGCAGAGACTGCAGGGCTTTTTGTGTGCTTCTTGAAACCTAAAACCCATGTCAGTAAATATGTCAAATGCATGACTCATTGAGATGAATTAAGCCCTAATTGTACCAATTAAGTAATCTAGTGCAAATAGAAAAAAGATCTTTGAAGTTGCTTTTATTCTTCAGAGGTCTATAGTAGCTTCAGGAAGGTAGGTTTAATCTTTTTCAAATGATGCGCAATCCATCAAAATGTAATTTGAGCTCTAAAGCAAGATGTTCTGCTTTTTTTCTTTTTTTTGTAAAACTGTCTAACTCCAGTTGTCCATGTGGAGCGTGCTCATTTGCTCTCCCTGTGCGACACGTGAGGAATAGAACAGGCCGGGGCGGTGGACGTCTGCTGTCCCACAGACAGATCATTCTTTGAGGATGCCAGATTGGAAAAGCAAACACAGGTCCTGCGGTTTAGGCATCCATTTTTAAACATTTCGCACACGCGCTTTCATCACAGAGCCCTTCTTTTCCCCTGAACCAAACATGTCACCAGACGGTGAAGACGCCTCGCCTGTGTCGTTGTCTGTCACCACCGTGGACGCAGATGCGACTGTGGTCCTCGGTTCTGTCTGTGCCGTGGAGTGGCACACAGAGAAAGCTGGACCGGGCGGCATTGTTATTGCCATCTGCAGCTGGGTGGGATTGCAGCCCAGTCTCCCAGGTTGCTTGTTGTGTTCTCTCAGAGCTGAAAAATGCACTGCCCGTGGACTTGTAAATATGTCCGTCAGGTCCTGTTTACATTGTCTGGTGTGAGAGGATGCGGTCTGTTTTCTTTTCCTTTAAGTAAAGCTTCTTCTTGGAAGCACTGTCCCGGTCACGCTTTTATTTATTCGTAGTGATGTATTTTTTATTTTATTTTTTCACTCTGAGATTCTCATGACGTCAGGGTCACGAGGCGCCCGTCCCAGAAACATGTTAAATGTGGAACGGTCAGGCCCTGCACCTGTTTGGCCTCGCGGACACTGGAAACGTCCCAGCCAGCGATCGACCTCCATTATCTCCCCGCCGCCTGGAAGGGAAGCACCTGTGTTTTCCCGCCAGAACAATGGTGGCCCGCATGAGTGTGCTGCTTCCGTTTCGGCCACAATCGCCCCAGGATGTCCCTCCCCGCGGCCGGACTGGGCTCGACAGGTGCCGCGTGTTTGTCGCTCGGACGCCGTCTTCGCTCTTCTTGGCCGTTTTCACCCCGTCCGGCTCCGTGTATTCTTAGCACTTCCTGCTCTGGGGGTAAAGGCGTCAGGGCACTGACAGCTGCTTATGAGGCCGTCGTGTGAGCGATGGCTTTATCGGCGCCGGTGTCACGTCCATGGCCATCTGTGTGTGGGGGTGAGTGAGGGAGGCGGAGAGTGGCAGTTGTGCCAAGTGACTGCAGCCTGCCTGCTAGCCTCCAGCCTTCCCAGCAGCTGCCAGATCAGAGAGGAACTACAGGGACTCCAGCCCATCTCTCCGCTGCCTTTTTCCCTCTCTCTCTTTATTTTTGTCTTTCCCCCGTCCTGTCTCTCCCCTTTCCAACGTAGGTAATTCTGGCTGTCGCTGTTTCAGAGGTTCAGAGGTTCAGAGACCAAATCGCTGTCACCCAAAGGAAGGTTGTGAAAGACGCCGCAGCTAAATGACATTGAGACAAAGTTCTCTTTAACCTATGGCTTCTTTTTGGGAAGCGTTTACATCCGTTTATTGCTGCTATTTCTCCAAAACAACTCCTCCGGGTAATACTCATCTACGTCTAAATGTAAGGTCATGTTGACAAATGGGCCTAATTTGTAAAATTCCATTTGATGACAGAGCTGGGAGAAGTCAGAAGAGAAAGAAACGAGACACTTCCCATTCTTATTTCCCGTCCTTTTTTGGGTAAAGTCTCATAACATTAAAGATGAGCAGTCAAGGTGATTCATTTCCAGAATGGTTCCTAACCTTTAAAGAAGGGAGTGGTGCAGTCAGTGTGCCCCCCTGTGCCTGAGCCTGATGTGTGAGGACATTATTCAGTACCGGTGCTTCCTTTACATCAACAGTTTAGCAAAACAATACTTGAAGCTGACCATCTGTGCAGTGCAGGCAATTACCCAGTGCTGCCGTGGAGAGGGAACTATTTATATAACCGGCAGTGCAGCAGTGAGCCAGTCAGGCAGCAAAGTAAACACCGGAGCCTTCAGGTGACAATGCAGATCCTGTGCATTCCTCCTGCACTGAGATGCCCCGCCCCCATTGCATCCCACCCGCTGAATCCTCCTCATTCACCCCTGGAGACCATCGCTCCATTTCCTACTGTGAGAGCGGCTGGCATCCTGCTCCCCTCTGTGTCACCTGCTCCGTGACTGATGATTCTTCCACACCCAGCCCCGCCTCACTCTGTGACAGAGTGTGATTTGTGGCTGCTGCCACCACTTCCCCGATGACTGTTCCAGCTGAATGTCTGTAGATTTACTGACTGTGCCAGCTGAATGTCTGTACACTTGATGTCATATGGTGTGTGGCTGTGTTGATTGGGCTTTTACCTGGGCTGGTATGGTTCCAGAGGAAAACATGACTGCAGAGTGATAGAGAAACTAGTGCAGGCGCTCCAAAACCAGAGCTGCCCTAGAGGAGGTGACATAATCAACATGGTGTCCGTGGAACAGTACTGAAAGAGCAATGTGGGCTCTGAGATCAAGGAGACAACAGCGCATAGTAACCCCCATGCCAGGCCTCTGCGGTTATCGTGGTGACTTCGACAGGGTTCCACGGTTGTCGTGGTGACAGCCCCGGTCCTGCGTAATGCCCCGTCCCAGGGGAGAGGGTGCAATTGCAATCAGGAAATATGAATTTCTCTTTCCTCGGGGAGAGAGCGGCTCTTGGACCCGCCATCTCCTGTGCGAAGCTTTAATCTCCCATCTGGTGGTAATTTAGTGTGGTTTACACAGGGAGCGCAGCGTTTACTGTAATAGGGACGACAATTAGCCGGCCCTTATCTGAGGACTCGTGTGTGTGCGTGGAGGGAAATGAGCTCTAAGAGCTAAAACAGCTCTTAACAAATTGAAATAATCCTGTCCTCTTTTTTTTTTATTTTTGCTTGCAGGTTTTAAACAGTAAAGCACTATTTCCAGAGGGGGTTTGATTACAAAAAGACGTGTTCAGCAGCTAAATCTGCCCTTCCTGGAATTAAATCGAATCCTATCAGGAGAATTTATTAGGTTTTTGGGTTTCCCCATTATGGTGAGACCAGTACTGCTGGATCAGTTGGATTCCTGCCCATTTGGGCTATATTTTATGCTGTCGTACGGGGGAAATGGCTTTTGGTGGCCTGTTATAATTTGGGTTATTTTTTCAAAAATCTTCCTTTCAGCTAATCCTTCACATTCATTGGTGCTGGTGCAGTTGGCCCTTCCTATTCCTTGGTTGGCATTGTACCTGAAGTCTGTGAATTAGTGGCTACATTTGTCATTATGTTAGTGGTTGAACTCTAAACATTATTGTTATATAGACTGCTGTGTCTTATTGTTGAATGCCTAACTGAGCATGGATAAGACGGAGGCCTATTACTGAATGTAAAGCCTAGGTATTGTTGACTGATGTGTCTTTGGATTAGGCTACAAGGCTTGAGAACTTTGTAATGTGCAGCATATATTTCTGTTGAGCCGAACTTGCTGTTTGTGTGCTCAAGCACGAGTGCATGCAAGTGCTTATTGTCCCCTATGTTGACCGTGTTCATGAAGAACGGTGCATTACTACTCTATCGTTAGGTAAAAAGGGGCTGTGTTCCCCTCTTCCGACAACAGTAACTCAGTTCATAATGCAAGGCTGAAACTGCACGATGTTCCCAGTGATGTCTACGAAGGTGCTGTAGATGTTGCCGTTCACTGAAGCCCTCTCTTCATGGTGTTGTCTAGCTTTAGTGGGGGCTGCTCCATTGCAGGGCGCTGTCTCCGTCATGCTCCATCATTGCTGGGATCTCAAGACAATCAGCAGGTGGGAGTTGCAGCTCTCTGCTGGCAGCTCCAGAGCACTGAGCCCTGGGGTGACTCACTCCCTGTCCACTCTAAAGCTCCAGCTGGACAGCGTCAAGCCAACACAGGCTCTCCGGCCATTTGAATGCCACGTACAACACAAGGCTTAGTGTTACATTCACGTCTTTAAGAAACTGGAATACAGGACATGAAGCACAGAATGGAGCACTGAAAGGAATCATGCTGGGCTCATTATTACACTCGGGCTCAGAATTGAAGGCAGCTTCATCCAGAGGCTCCGCCTCTCTTTTACTCATTGGCAACTGCCTTTTGTGGCCTCCAGAGCTAGACTGTACACACGCAAATGGACGTATGGCCTGACATGCTCCATTTCCATGAAGGTCACTGCGGTCCCCAGTGTCACACCAGGAGGGCGGTGCTATGTTCCGGTGGCACGCAACCTTGTGTGCGTCGAGAGCAGGGCGCCGGGCTCTCTACCCAGGGGCCTCCACTCCGCTCGGTTGGCGAGCTCCAGGGCCGCGATGCCGTGGCGGCACATTTCAACCCGCTCACCCTGCTCATTAACCTCACTGCAGTACCAGGGCACGCCTTGCTACCCACAGACAGAACATCCTCCTGGTCAGCTCACAGGGACCGAGCACCTCGACTTGGCCTTCTATTTCTCCCTCTTTGTGCACATCAATTGGAGCACACTGACATCTGTTTGTTTAAACTGGCCTACAGGCTGACATGTTACACGGTAGTTGTCAAAACAAATGCAGACATGTTTCAGCGATGCTCCTTTACACTTGCTGCAGATTTTACATGCGACCTTGCTGTGGGCATAAACACAGGGGCCCTTTAATAAATCATTCATTAAGGGATTTTCCGAATCAGCTGCCGTGACAGCGTAGGTGGAACGGAACAAGTCAGGGAGGGATTTGCCATGGAGACTATGTGGGTTAAAGTACCCGCACTTCTTTCCTGCTTAACTTCAGTTCGCATCCACCGCCTCCTTCTGATTAGCAATCACCGAGGCTGTTACAGAACAGTTGTTTATGAGTGTGGACGTGCGTGCACAGCAGTTCCTGACTGGCAAGCCGGAGGACGTTTAGCATGAGTACATATAAATATGCAAAGAATGCATTCAAAGTTAAAGAGATACTTATGATGGTGTTAAGTGCGGAGGCTTACGGCCGTTATGCAATGAGACGGAACAATGACTGTGAAACCGCGAACCTTATGTTCCCCGGGCTCCTCCTTTGGCCCCTTTCTTGGCTCCTACTCCCGACTTGACGGACGTGTCCTGAGATCAGCGTAAAATCTCCAACTGGCTTTTGGCCTCTCCAGCCTTGGTTAAACGCATCCTCTCGGGTTTATTAAGCCGTCATTCCGCATTACCGCCGGCCGGCCCCTGATTGGATGAGACACTTCGGCTGGGGGATGAGAGAGGCAGAGGATACATGAGAAAGACGCAAATGAGATCTGTGATGCCTCTGCCAGCAGACAGCTTCTCCCGGGGAGAGATCCCCCTCGTCAGACCTTAGCGAGATGCTATCGCGTCACCCACCCCCCGTCCTGATTTTGAAGCCTTTCACCAGGGGGGATGTTTGGGTTGGCGGTATGATTTGCACAGGCTCACAAGAGGTTTTTTATGGAGCTTTCCTGAGCCGCAGCATCTGAAAGTGAACCTTCTTTTTTTAGAAATCACAATGTTCCTCCATCTTCCCTGTGCTTTGCAGGAGATGGTGCAGATAGGCAGACATGAGCTGAATGTCTCGTCATGCTAGGTCTGGGGCTCTGACGGTACCACAGTGATGGGCTAATGGGAGAAGATGGGCACTGATTGTTCAGCCTACTAATGACACTCTTTTCAACACATCAGTCATTGTAACAATTTACTTTATCATTTAGTATGTGGCTCTATAGGTGACTTACTATATAATTATATACAGTGGCATCATTTTATATACAGTGGCATCATACATTAAATACCTGCATTATCACAGGAGCAGGAAGAACAGCAGTAACTATTTGAAAAGAATCTACATATTAACAAATTGTGTTTTACATCTGTGAATGATATATAACATTTGCTGTTAAAACAAATCAAACTCCATGCAGAACAACATTAGAATAGACAACTTTTCATCATAAAATTAGAACCTTGTGCAAAGTCAAGTTACAGAATTTTTGATAATTTAACAGTACATCGCTGCAGATGATCCAGTGGATGATGTAGGCCAATGGGCTGTTAGCTTTGTGACATCCAATAATCCAATAGAGCATTGTAAATAACAATGCATACTATTTTTATTACTTATTTAAACCAGACAATGTAGTTAAAATTGCCGTAATATTAACATTTTCAGAACATCTGTGAAAACACTGACAAGTTTGCTTATCTTGTCAGGATAGCATTATTGGCTCACACAGTGACTGGGGCTCTGGGGGTGTGCTAACTGGCGGTGCAATCTCAGTTGAGCTCATCCCACATTTCTTGTAATTAAGCATCGCTTTGATGCTGACATGCAAAAATGCTAGCTCCACACGAGAGAGCCTGTGTTTAACTAACTTGCCTGCACGCTGTTCTATCTTAATGACTGCATGTTACATTATATTAAGTGCATTCAATCCAATTTTGTGTAGGCCTATTGCACACTTATTTTTTTCAGAACATTGTTTTGGTCACATGCCATTCTGAAAGAAGTAGTCTGCTCTAACAGTTCAATGTAGTGACTAACAATGAACTGAGACTGCTTCATGACCTAATTTCAGTATTGACTCAGGACTTCTGACAAAGCATAGTGCAAGTCTACATGTCAATTAAATTAATTTTACTTGGACATTAGTACTGTCTATATTATCATTATTTCCATCACAGAAATTGTGGGCCTAGTGTAGGTTCTTATTCTGTTTAGTTAACATTGATTATGGAAGTCTGGAGCTTATTATCTCTTGTAGTCGTGTCTTGGTTATGGGTTTATAATAAAAGTGTGTAACTGCTATTTCAGATTGATCTTTAAGTAGAACATGTGATCCTACATACTCTGGGAGGGAGAGGAGGCAAGAGGGTCAGTGCAGATGGACATCACGCACAAACAGGATGTTGCCATGACATTCTCTTTTCAATTCTTCCAGCTGTCAGGCAGATTTTCATGTCCCTGATCATTATTTGAAGCGATGGAAAGCAAACAAGACTCTGGATCTCTGTACAGCTGTCCAGCTCTGTCCAGTGTCTAAGTGCCTATTCCCACTGGTGTTAATCTGGGTGGGGCAAAAAAGTGAGCTGTGCCTAGTTTATTCTATTCTTCTTTTCCCAGTGTAATAACTACATTGAATACTACAACAGATAGTTACAGTAAAATACACAAGACTGCTGTACCGTTAATTGTCAGGAATTGTTATATTCACCATATTTTCATTTAACAAGAGGCCCTAGAACAGCCTAGTGATAAATATTTTTCTATATAAATGAACATATAGTGTGTAGATGACACCAAATGGAACCATGCCTCTATAGCTACACTGTGTATCATCTAAATTATCTCCATTTGAATATGTTAACTCCAAATTAATCATTTTCTCCCTTTAAAAACAAAACTAATTTAACCATACACATTTCTCATGAGTGACACCGGAATTACATTTTTTCTCAGAAAAAATATTGTAGAGGTTACTGTAGGTTGTTCAGAGACCATTACACTGTTGGTCTGTGGTAATCTTAGAGTTAACACAGATGTGTTTCATTAATTGGTTTTGCATATCTGAAATTGCACAGAGCAAAAGGAGAGCCCACTGTCCAGGCACAGGACTGTAGCGTAGAGCACACACTCCTCTCTCTGCCCTCTAAATTTGAGTGTCCCCTCTTCATTGGAACGAGCTCTTCCTCCCACAAAATGACAGGAGGCTATTACCATCCCAGTACTTTTCCAATATGAGAAAAACAAAAAGCAAAACAAAACAAACATATGTGAGAGTGGCTTTGTGGGCACTGTGGCCTGCACTGCCCTCCTTTCAGAACCTCGGGAACCAGCCTCCTCTTTGTGATCAAGGCCTATTCATTTGGGTTCCCAGCAAACGCCACATTCTTGCAGCGTCCTGTATTTCAGGGACATCCTCATGCTAACATGGGAACTGCTACCACTTCAGATTGCCTGTGGCCGAATTCACTGGTCCTTTGACTGCCTAGCCACCGCGTTCAGTCACAATGCTCGCGGGGCTGGACGGAGGGTAAGACTGTGAGAGAGTCAGCCGGCACAAATGAAGTGGGAGCGTTTTGTTTGGCCTCTGCCTGATTGCTTCTCTTCGTCCTCGTACTCCCTGCCCCACGTCCCACAGAAGACATGATTAGCAGAGATTAGAAGTGACGTGCTTCGGCTGTGTGGGAGTGGGGAGCCTGCGTCCACAACGCCAGGCCTGCAGGCTATCTCAAAAAGCACGGGGCCAGAATTAACCCAGATTCTATCTCGATCCCTGAGCCAAAAGGAAGCTGAGGGTCTTTGGAGGTACATTTGAGCAGAAGAAAAATGAGACAAGAAGAGGAAAAAGCACTAGTTATAGTAAAATAGCTTTTCCTAAAAAATGTGCAACCAGCACCTGAACACAACTGTCTTGAATTGCGGCTCTGCATGCCTGTCCTTACAGTGCAAGATGCCTAGGTGTTGTTCCCAGCTAGCCAAGCAACATTTAAAAAAACTTTTTAGGTTTTAGAATGTTGTGGAAACATTGTGTTCTTGTGATTTTGTCAGGTTGCAAGCACATCCATTAAATGCATTTCTGGTGAAAAAAGTGTCTGAAGCCTGAACTTCATCAAAATAAAACAGAATAAACATTGTAAAAAGCACTATTGAAATTCACAGCAATCTAACTGCCAATAAACTTTTAAAATGGCATTATGTGGCCCTGGTGCTGCTGATATGACCATGCATGTGTTCTATCTAGGGATGCTGCAGATTACTCGCCCCCATCTTCCAACCCTTCTGCTACATAAACTGTGGAGCGCGCTCATAATTTCTCTCTAAGTGGGGCCCACATTGCGGTTAAACATGCATTGAATACTACAGATCTTTCACCCAACCTCAAGGCAAATAAGGAAATACTGACAGGACATATGTAGTGTGACACTTGCACTATGCAGGGGACACAGTCTGCTTAGTCACAGGCATCAGTTCAAAAGAAGATGCTACACAGACCCAAGATATGCTTACCGTAATATAAACCGGAGGGAGTGATTGTAAATACCGATGCTTACATTTATACATTCATAAAATGAAAGAATCTCGCCCTGCCTGATTGCACACGAACAAGCGCGGTCTTTTCCTGCGTTTTTGATAGGTTTTCCTGCTACGTCCTAAAATAAATAATGCCAGCTGAGTAAATTGTATCGCATTTGCAGATGTTTTAAATACACCCCTTCCCCTCTCCACTTCCATCTACCCCAGAGAGCAAGAGTGCACTCCTTTTAGAATAAGCGTTTTTAGGGCCCTGAGAAGCAAATGCCATTGGGGGGAGATTGCGACACACGGCTCTCTATGGGGGAGAAAGGGCAGCGCACGGAAGCTCAACAGCTTATCCATAATAGGGCTGGAGAGCTTTAACCCTGGAACACCTCCAGCATGTTAATTAGATGCTGAGAATGATCTGGGAGCTGGGAGCAATTTGTGGCATACAGTCCTCCCCCCTTTTGAAGATAAAAGATGACAACATTTGCTTTACCTATGTACATGCTTGTGAAAGTGCAAGGGAGGATGTAATTCCATCCGTCTTTCACTCTTTCTTTTCTCACCACACCTCTCGGAGGTGTGGCGTGTATCCGCACCCATGTGTGGGAGTGGTGCAGTAAAAGAGAGGGGCCGTGCTCCTGGAAAGCAGAGCAAGAGGACAGAGACTGGCTACGTGAGGTTCATCACACAGCTCCGCATCACTGCCAAATTTCGGGGACAGCTGGCTTCCTCGAACGTGCCTCGCCGGAGGTGCCAAGTGGCTCTGTCCCATCATGCCCAGGCTGCCACAAGCACTTGCCTGATTCGTGTTTCCGGCCTCCTTACTGAGCAGGGAAGGGCAGCCAGGACAGGTGTAGGATAGCCATGCATTGTTGGATAGCCATGTGATGGTTTTTGGTATAGCAGGCCACGCCCTAACACCAGCAGAGGCCCACATACTGGCCCACATTAGTGGCTCATACTGTGCATTACCCCAAACTTGTATTTGTGTTATTTGTAAACGCTTTTGTTTCACTCCGACTGACACAGTGTGTGGTCTTCACAACGTGCCTGTCAAAATGTTGCTGAATAAATTAGCCCTCAGGGGCTCTTGTAAGATACAAACATTTCCCAGAATTAACTTGACTCCCGAGTACCACATTTCTTGTGTATACATCTATACGAACGATTTTGCAAAGAAATTTGCTCATATCCACCTTGATAAATGAGGCCCATTGTCCCTGTCAAAATGTTGCAACATAAATTTGTTGTATATTTCATTCCATGCACTGCATGTTAGATCAGAGCCTTGTGTTTGTCCTTCCAAGCCACCTCTGCAGGACAGTGAGGTAGAGGTAACAGCTGTCATGCCCTGTGGGGGTGGGGGAGAGAGCCGTGTCACACTCAGTCCCATTGCACCCGGGCCCTGCTGTAGCTGCTCGCGTCCCACAGACCTTCTGAAAGAACGGCTGCAGATGGAGGCTCCAGACCCCGCCGCTCGTCCCAGCTGATTGGCTGCGGACCAGGGCTGCTTTTCTCATCTTTCCGAATTCTTTGGGAAAAAGCTGGCCCCAGAGAAACCACTCCCCAGGAAGGGCCCGAGAGCCGCCAGCTCCCAGCGTCTGCCCCGCCACACGCCTGCGGTCATCCCCCCCCCCCCCCCCTTACTGGGGCGGGCGGCGAGGGTCTGCTCTGCTTATCTGTGAGGAATGCTCCCGCTGAGCCGAGAGGTCGGCACGCAGACGCTCCGCCGCGCTCCGCGTCCCCGGCACACGCCCCGTCGCTTGCCCCGCGCACAGGAAGTGAGGAGGCACTTAGGGGCGGACGGGCCGAGCGCAAGCCAGGCGCCTGCCAGCCTCCCGCGCAGCCGTCCAGAGCAAAGCATTGTGGGTGCAGCTGCCACCTTATCTTAATTGGCGGGAGCGATGCCACTTCTGTCCGAACCGAAGATGGCCCGGTGCCCGTCCGCATTTTCGGCGCACCGAAACGCGACGCCGGTGACCCGCCGCCCCTGTGACACACGTCACGAGCACCTTTGTGTCCCAGACGGCCACGCAGATGCCATTGTCTGGGTGTCGGGCCGAGAGCACATTTCTGGTGTTCGGCGTAATGGCTGTTCAGCAATGCGGCTCGATAAGTATCAGAAGTCCGGAGGCGGTGTCCTGTAGAGCAGTCAGCGCTGGACCGGCGTGAGCCAAAGCTGTGTTTCTGTAGGCCGGGCTCCAGCCCGTCCTGATATAAACACCAACAGAACGGAGCGTGTCAAGACCTCTCTGCTCAGCCTGAGACTCTGCGGTCTCAGTCTTCCCTAATAGTGTCGCCACAGCAGACTGGTGGTCAGTACGTATCCACCTAAACTGGAGACGGTTAGACACGGTCTGTCCTCTTATGGAGGTGCAGGGTTTATTGTATGACGGTGCACTCAGTGTCCCTCTGGCAAGCTGCTGTGGGGCCCTTTTAAATTTTATCAAGAGGACATCTCTCCTTATGAGATCAAACTACCCCATGGCCTGTGTTTGTCCAGCTGGGTGAAAAAAGGCTCTGTTTATTCGTGCGTGTAGATGGAAATATCAAGGAGAAGGAAAAGTCATGGGTGGGAAAATAAATATCTGCAGCCTATAGCTTACGAAACGGCTTTTAACCTAAACAGTTGGACATGGAGGGAATGGAGTACATAAGTGGCCCAGCCTGGATCTGCGGCTTGTCAGAGAGGCTTTCCAGACTAATTCATGGGCCAGACAACTCCCTTCTTGTCAGATTACCTTCCATTGCAGATCCAGTTTCTGTCACAAGAGGGCAGAGCTATACTCATCCAGGACTCGCACACTATAATGAGCATTTGCCATACCCGATTAGCACTGCTAATCGAAGCTTGTCATATTTTTTATCAATAATACTTTTATTACCCCTAATCAGCTGCCTCTCTGGAATGGACAATTACAGCTGATTCAGTACTGACTTGTTGTGTCTGTGTGCTCTCTGACCTTCCTCTCACTTCTGTTCTATTGCAGAGTCTTCCTTTATCCAGTGCAAACAGGACCTCTGGAGGTAAGGAGCACCTCTTATAACATAAGACATCTGTGAGAACATTATTACATTTAAACCTCGGTGGCCCAGTGGAACCCCCCCCATACACTGCCATTGACATATTAAAGGATTAAGTTCCCAACGATAACAGCTCTGATCCCAAAAACAATAATGATGTACCCTATAACAAGCCTATCAAATCACTGACGGACTCGTTTTCAGGGGTCCGAGCACGATCGAGCAGCGGGGATGCACTCTGAGGACCAATAAAAAGGCTTTGTGATCCTCTGCCACGATCTGGAAAGCCCACACCCAGAGCTGTTTGGTGCAAGGGCAGTGTCTAATTCAATCACGCACAATATTATTGCAGAATCTTCATGACGGGGTGTGGTGTTTTTCACATTAGAAGTGGGCGCCATGTGTGTCTAGTTTGGGGAAGAGGGTCGTTTGAAGGCTGTTTTTTTCCGTGTATTATCTTCCTGTCTCAAGCTGCGGGCATTAAATCTGGAATTCACATACAGTGCATGTCCTGCGAATTGGGGTCAGTGGGGGGGTGGGGGGGCGGGGGAGCGGGGGGAGAGAAAATCAAGGACACCCATGCCTTCAGTTGGACAGATGAGGGATCCCACTCATAAGGAAGGCAGGACAACGCTTTGTTTTTACGGCCAACATCCTCTGCCCAGAGACCTAGGGTCCCTGCCCCCTCTCCCACGCCACAGCTGCGTGAGCACAGAGAGGGGCATGCTGGGAAGAGTTCTCCATGCACTAGCCGTTGCCCCGTCCTGAGCTCTAATACTTAATTCAATCAATGCAACACTTTGAAAATAATCACAATAGAGCTGAAAAAACTTTGATGTTCGCGGTTACACAAAACCGTCAGATGGTGTGGCTGTGCTAGCCCGGACGTGGTCTGTAGTGAGGGGTACTTCAGGACAGGCTGAGGTTACTTAAGGGCATTGGGCTAGGGTTACTTAGCCGAGGGATGGGGAAAAGAGTACGTGGGGATAAATGGGGAGTGGGGAACACCATCCATATAAGGCCCTCCTTACTGTACCTCCCTATTAGTCGCTGGGACCATAGAAGCCAAGTCTGAATCACACACACCATTAAAACGGGGAAATAAAGCAAAGATGTACCACTGCAGTTAGTAAGGAGTGAGATAAGAGGAAACAGATTGCAGAGAAGATGCTGACAGAAATGAGGAGGGGTTTCTGCAGTAAAGCAGAGGCTGCCCAGCTGTCTGCCCCCCCCACAACCCCATCCCCATCCACATCCTCAGCCTGGCCTCTCCTCTCCCCCCAGCCCCCCCCCAACCCCCCCTTCCCCTCGGCTTGTCTAGTTTCATAAACAGCTGTCTCAGTGCTGGGCTCCACATTATGACCCTGCGGGGTCAGAGAGCTCTCTAGGGTGTGGGGGCAGCATGGCTCCGAGCAGGTTATGTACACGGACAATCTTTCAGCGTTTGTTTTTTCCCTGTGCTGTTTGTTCGGGTCGAGGCTGTCTGTTTTTCCTTAACGTTGATGACTATCAGGACACCTCCACACATAAAATCCAGCAGTATTGGTCCTGATTACACAAACATTGTTTCTTTCCAAAAAACAAAAACAGGATACTCTCTGGCCAGATTGTGGGGCTTTTTTGGCACCGGAATGAGTTGCCAATTAGATAAGCGGCCCGAGCCCTTCGCCTGCGCAAACATAACCGCTTCTGCTCGTTTTTCATTTTTTCATAGGCTTCAGTTATGGCTCCACTTATGCTGCTACAACATCACAGAGGCTGAAGTCAGAATGTCCTGCGTATGATGGGTAGATGCATTCTTATCAGAGTCGGTGTCCACCCAATGTCCACGGCCTGGCTTTCACTGTCAGAAAAAAGCTAGTTGTGCAGTGTTGAAAGATCATATGAGACTCTGGTAATGAGGTGTGTTATAACTGTGCAATTGTGCGTTCCCCCCACCCCACGTTCGGAGAGGCCATATTTAACAAGCCATAATCCCATCATGTGGCCCAGGGTCTACGTGCAGATTTCAGTGCCGGCTGTGCCCGTCTATCCAGATCCTGCCTATAGGGAGTTAGCAGATCCGATTGGTGCTCAGAGGCTGTATGCATCCAAATGGCCCCGCCCCCCGCCCCTCTTCAAGCCAGGTAATGGGCAATACTCTGTTGTTGCAGTGATGCTGTTCCAGGAGGTGTGGGGGCGGAGCTTCTGCCGCACCATCGAGAAGCTGGTGGAGGTGGTTCATGAGTACCCTGGGGAGGTGGAGCACATCTTCAGCCCCGCCTGTGTGCCCCTGGTCCGCTGCGCTGGCTGCTGTGGCGATGAGAAGCTGGAGTGCCACCCCACTCACACCTCAAATGTGACTATGCAGGTATAACATGCCCCTCCCACCCCCCCACCCCCTTCTGCCTAAGTCACACCCTCATAATCATAGTCTGACCCTTGAAACC
The DNA here is from genome assembly GCF_018555375.3 of Anguilla rostrata. Taxonomy (NCBI): domain Eukaryota; kingdom Metazoa; phylum Chordata; class Actinopteri; order Anguilliformes; family Anguillidae; genus Anguilla; species Anguilla rostrata. Next base: position 20,094,864 of record NC_057933.1, on the reverse strand, counting down.
TGAATGACACTATGTAATTGAATATTAAACCCCAAATTCATTGCACTCACAAGAGATTCTCCCAGTAGGATTCTTAAGCTGTCAAAAATGTCTGACTTGAAAATGAATTCATGAATAAATTAATTATAATTGTAATATCATGGTAACATGAACCAATCAATCTCCAGTCTGGGTGATAGGAATAAGTGCCAGTACAAGCCAATTCTGTTCAAAACTGCTGGCATCTTATCTAGATTTCAGACTTCAGTTTGTTGAGAAATAATGTGTGTTTTGCTTTGTTTGTGTATTAAAGAAAGGGTACTAGATTCCCTATTTCTGTTAATTGCTCTCTCATTCTACCTTCTCAGTTGCTGAAAATCAAACCAGCAGGAGAGGATCAGGAATATGTTGAAATGACTTTTGTGGAGCACCAGACATGTGAATGTAGGTAAGAAGAACTCTTTTTGTTGCTGTTTACTTGTGCTTGATCTATGTGAACAATGGCAAATGCACCCTAAAAAACCTTCAATCATTATCTTGTTTTGGTTCTGAAACATTTTGTTATTTCATCATTTTCACTGGTCTGTACAGCTCTTTCATGTGTCATATGATAACATCGTACTGTTCCGATCATACTGTGATGAGTCATTTAATTATTAAATTAAATATTTTACAGACAGCTGGAAGGAAATTACTGTATATTATTGTTTTCATGAACATAACATCAATCTGTAAACTGTAAAATGTGTTTTTCCTGAAGACCAGAGACATTTACAGTAGTTTGTTATAATATTTTTTTTTCCTGTTCAAAGACCCAGAAAAGATGCACAGAAGAATGGAAGGTAAGTACTGACAAAATCAGAATATCAAAATTTGAATACCATGAAAATGACAGTAAGAACTAGCATAGAAGAATGCTACATTGCAAGTGCATACATTTGCTTCAACACACTCTTGTACAAGGATGAAGTTAATTTAAATGCCTTTATTAAATAGGTATGTCAGTAAGATTTGTTTTTAAACGTGTTAACGCCAATGCATTTCATCAAATGCCAGCCTTCATCTAGGTATAACTATCTATCCACATAGTCATCTTTATAAAATTGTCCATGAGGCAGCTACTAATGCAAATGGACAATTGTGGCATCAATATGCAAACAAGTCAAGTCGCTTAAAAAAAACTCCAGTAATGTAAGACATTTTTAAACATAATAATGACATCATAATATTATTAATGGAGCACAGACAGCCTGTGGTTGGATGTTACAAGTGACAGTAAATAGCTTTTTCCTCAACAGGCGGAGGCCAAGAGGAAGAGGTAGGAAGAGGAAGGAAAGACAGAGAATGAAAGACTGTGACAAGTAAGTGTCCAAAGATTTCCTGATCACTACTGATTTACTTCAATAAAAACAGTCTTCGTTGTTCAATAAGAATCAATAAATAACAAAAATTAAAAAAATTAAAACCATTGCTGCTCTAAAGAGATGTGCACGTAAGTGTAAACAAAGTAAAGTAATGTACACGGGACACTGTGCAAGGCACGCTGTAAAGTGTATTATATTCTGTCTTCTGTTTGCCCTCTAGGTGTCAGCCTCCTCGCAGGTAACTGTAGCCACGCCTCTGTCGCTACCTGGTTCCCTATTTATTCTCCGTTCAGCGCTAACAGCATCGACAGTCTTCTAAGCACTTTTCGGATATTGTCCACGCGCTGCGCCGGGGACACAAGCGCAAGGGTTACTGCGGTGATGCGCCCCGCTCCCGCAGGGGGACCGTGGCAACCGTAGAACCCCCGGAAAGTCACAGTCAGCAGGGCGGACGAGCCTCAAGTCACCTGACTTGACAAGGAGGAGCAGCGCAATGAAAGCCCACGCTCAAGGGTGGAGACTGATAAAGCAACCTGGAGGACTGTGATTTTTTTATTTTTATTGCTGTTGTCATTTGTTTTTATATACATTTTTTCATTGTTATTATTGTTATATTCTATTATTGTTGTTGATTCGGTCTGTCTGACCCCAGTATTTATTATTATGAATAGAGGAAGTAGAATGATATTTTAATGGTGATCAGTGTAGAGCCTTTCCATGGACTGTCTTGACATTACACGATGGGGAACAATAATGTGTAGCAATTAAGGACCTTGAAGACTGCAAGATGTTGACACCACTTCTTACCTTTCTGTGGAGAGGATGAGCAATGTCATGAGGCTTCTTTTTAGCAGCAATGGCTGACTGCTCTTTTCTTCCAGTAGCAGGAGACCTATAAATTCCCGTTTATATTTGAAAAATGGTGAGAAATAACATAAGTAAAGTAACAACAAAATGTATGAGAATAAACACAATACAAAGTTTTCTGAATTGTATTAGCTTTATATGTTGTTGAACAAACCATATGGAAAGTTAATGCAAAATTATATTGACCAATTGTTATCCTTGTTAGGAGTGATCCTTGTTAGTGCTGCTGCAGTAAGTTGGCTCCATCTAGTGGCCGTGATGTTATACTGTAACAAGTATTCACTTATTTGAAGAGTCACAAAGCAGTTACACGGATAACCGCATGTGAAAAGTGTATTATTTAAGTATTTTGATTTTGGCTTTAGGGATCACAACACAACAAAATATTAGAAATGCTAAATATGCACAAAAATAATTTAAAGACTAGACGTGGCTGAAACATGTCAAAGGAGTTTAAATGTGTCTTATTTCAGTCTATCTGTTGTACTGTTATAAGGCTACATGGTTACTTCATCTCATATTAAGTTGTTACAGATTTCAGTTAAAACAATGTGCAAAGAAATGCATCATTTAGTGTGTAATGGGTGTTCCACCTAGATGGGCAATGAAAGGAAATCTATAGGAAATTGCTTTAAGTTTTGAATGGAAAATAAGGGAATTCATTCAAGTATTCTTCATGTGCTTATCACCCGACTGTCCCCTGAATTTGGGATTTTTTACAAAGTACATAAAAAGTAATGCAACATTTCCTACATGGTGTTGCCTAGACCAGGTAGGTGGGTGTTGCCTCAAAATAACTGCTGTCCATCATGGGAGACCCTGTTGAAAGGTGAGAGTTGTGTTGTTAAATACAAAATTTAGCAGGAAATGTGTTATATGTAGTATATGTGGAAAGCTCTGTCCATAAGCCCACAGAAATAACTTTTCCCAACACTGATGGTTTTGTGCAACAGGCAGGCCATTTCTTCAAAATGGTCATCTTGGGATGTTGAAATGGAAAGTGCAAATGGATAGTTCCTTTGTACTTGCTGTATAGTACATTCCTTAGTTGGGTGTCACAAATAACACATGAATACAGAACAAGATAGGACATACATGTAACTATGTAGTCACTGAACAAGGAAAACTATAATAAAGTTTATATAATTATGTCAATTAAAGTTTAAGTCAATACAATGCAGGAAAGCTCTATAAATCTTTGTTTATAGTGTATATTGTACATACTATATATAAATATATTACTGTCAATAAAATCAAGATATATTTAATACACTGTGTGGCTCATGTCACTCTAAATGACAAGGTTATGCATTATTGTTTGGCTGCAGTATATCTAGTGTAGCAGTTCACACCAGGTAAACTCCTTCAGTCTTCTAATCATAATAGAGTGTCTACAGAATGTCTGTGAAAATTTTAACTAGAGCGCATCATGAAAAGCAAGAAGTACACACCTCAGTCTAGACAAATTTTTGGTTTTGCTCAGGCAACTGTTTTTTATTTTATTTTGTTTGTTATTTTGTTTTTTGTGATAGTTAATAGACAGTGCCTGGCATGTGCTAGGACATGGATAACAGAATACTCAATCTCACTTGTAGGCAAACGTTTAATATTTTTATCTTCTTCCCCTTTCTGCTTCACCCTATATTGATCATCCTTAATGACTCAGTAATGGCTGGACCAGGCCCAATTCGCTAGTAATCTATGGCAACAATAAAGATATTTGTTATAGATCTTTCACAGAAATTTTCATTTAAACATAACTGATCAGAGCATATGGGGCAGTAAAATATTGGATCAATCAGTCACAAAAATAATGTTACTGTTTTGAAAAGTCATGTTAATGTTTTAAATAAGCCCAGGTCGTCTCGTTTATCTTAAAGACTGGGCTACACTTGAACGATTTCAAAATTATGAGTAATCAAATAACTTGAATTTATAAAGATTATTAATATCTTGCCCTATTACAACACATCTAATTAATATAGGCCTAAAATTAATTGACTTCATCGGGATGAAATAACATGTTGAATAATTGAAACACCTTTAGCCTACATAATGTAACCAGAATGTAACAGACGTTTTCCACAAACTCGCAGAGCTCTCTGTTTGCAAGTAGGTCACGTTTTCTGGTTCAACAACATACCAATAAGAGAACAGAAAAAGACGAAGGGTGGGCGTTACCTGGGCGTTACATACTAAATTAAGTGACGTTTCACCAGTTCCCTCAGCAACGCCTGTTCAGTCACGCCGTAAAATGTCAAATTGAGTCGCAAATGTAAAGCGAGTAAGAACGAAGGTTGGTGTCATTCAGTGTCCGAAGAATTGAACGATCATACTTAGGTGAAATTAACAGTTCAACGTACTGTTGTGTTTGAGAAAACCCGAATTACTGGGTGAGTTGTTGGTTATTTTCCTTTGACATGTGATTATGTATATGGGATAGGGGTCTGTGGTTTCTGGTCCCGTGTCCTGCACCGTGTGTCGAGGACTAGTTAGCTAGCTTGGCGATACAATAGCTAGCATACGTAACGACACAGGGTAAGGCAGACGGATACTACAGATTCCTGAAGATAGGCCAAGGCTTGACGAGGACTGCATAAATTAAGACATTGTAGTAGCGAGTAATACTGTTTTGTTGCTGAATAATGTATGATTTAGCTAACTATGTAGTCGGTTAGTCGTAATGTCACGACCTATGACTCCCCGGTTAAATATGTCTGGCTGTATCATAAATCCAATGTCTGTAGTCAGATAAGTTAAACACTTGAACGTTAGACTACCCTATGCAGTAGGCTATTGAGGGTTTACATTACTAACTAGCTAGGCCAGCTAGCTTTATTGTTTAATTGGGAGTTCGGGGACAGCTGGCTAGCTAGAAACGGCCTAGCTTGTTAGCGAACTGTGGTTTTCTCATTACCGTAACGTAACGTTCCTTAGCTTTCTGTTTTATGCCAGCCTTTTAGCCATGCTCGGTAGTTAGCTAACGTTATCCTTTAGTGTGACGAATCACTGTTAACTAACTAGCTAGTGCTAGTTTGCTTTTATAGTGCTAGGCTAATGTTAGTGAACGTCAATGTAGTTAGCTAAGCTAGCATTATGTACCGGAAGTCACTGCTGTACTAACTTTACAATGTATGTAGCCTAGTAACGTTTACACTTTAAAATTATCTGAATTTACGCCTTTCGTTTTGTTTATTCAGTTACTAGTCGTTCGTAAATTTACGAATTCTCGATGTTTTTTTTTTTTTGTTGTTGTAGGTTTTGTTTTGTTTTTTGCTGTCACAAAATATTTATTTGACCGTTGACGTCATGAGCTTGCCTGGTACAAAAAAGAGAAACCGTTGTGAATTTCCACGAATAGTACGCCGGCCTGGGACCTCCTGGAAAAAAAAATCAAAAGGTCATGCGTGTCTTTAGTTCGGAATTCCTTTAATTACATGCATTTCAATCGAACTTATAAGTAACACTACAAAAAAATCTGTGTTTCAGAGTACTCAAGAAAGCTAAATCTCTAAATATGTATGAAATCTTTAAACCCTCCACAACATCCTCTAACGTTACTTCTGATGTGAGTTCCTGTTCAGAAAAATAAACCTGACTTTTCCATCTAAATGGTGGCTTCTCATCCACCCCGGGCAAACTAAGGCCTTCTGATCTTAACGAAGTGGTTTAGCTGAATGGGTAAGACAGGCAGGCTCGGCTGGAGCCATTTATTCTTTCAATGGAAGAAAATCTGCACTGAGAACTCGAGTGTTACAAATTTTACAATGTCACTCATCCTCTGCATTGTTCCTTTTCATCCTCAGCCTGGTGTTCTCAGGAGGGAGATGCAGCTTGCTTGAGCAAAGAGCGCCAGAACAAGCCGTGATGAGCAGCAAGGCTAAAGTGGGCGGCCACAGGAGGCTGTCGTCCTATGTGGTGGACAGCATGAAGACATCCAAGCCGGAGTCAGAGAGGGACTCTGGTTTCTCAGGTCCGCACACCCTCACCCCCCTCTGCTACAGAGGGGTTTGTTACTACAGATTGCAAATCTAGGTCACCATTTCCTCTGTTATGCCTGAGCCATGTATCATTGTTGAAGACCTTGTTTTCAAGGAATAGGCTTAGAATGCACCACTGGCTACCTTGGGGTTTTTTTTACCGGGCTGCCCAGTGCCCAAGCAGTGCTCAGAATGATTTATCGTAAATTAATCACTGGTGCTCCCAACTTCAAAATATTAAGAGCACCGGCAAACATTTAAGGAGTACTGGCAATAATTTATTTCTTTATTATTGTTTTAATTTCCCCAAAGATGCAGGTGCAGGTCTGTTGGATTAGTCAGCTATCTTGCTCATTTAAATTTTACTGTCTAAATTAGATGGATTACCATTCATTTTATTTGGCTAGGGAATTAACATTTCCTTAGAGAATCGAGTACTTCAAGTGAAAATGTGGTCTCTTGCGAAGTTTTTCTGTACATTTAATTTTAAATTGCAAGACACAAGTGTAGGTACCGAAGTTGCATGGCTGTTTCACAGATGTGCTCCTCATGCACTCAATTTTATAATTTAAGTTTTTGGTCACATGCAAACCAAAGAAAATTCATTGACAATGGGCATGATGTAGCATATGGGTAATGTCATATTGTCAGTCTTCTTTGGTTTTCCAACTGCGTGTTTTTTAACTGGAATGTTTGAAGAATGAAGTCGATAATTTACTAGCGAGTTCGCTTCAGTACATTTGTTGACGCGCCTTTATTTGAAAACGTGTGCGCCACAAGAAACGCAGTTTTAGCTTTTTTTGAAAGTTACGTGTTGCTTAACTCGGGTCTGCCCCTCCATTCTTAGTCGCGCTGTTTCTCGTGCTCTGCCGGAGGTAAAGAAAACCGTGTCGGTGACATGGATACGTGTCGATCAGGCTCTCTGATAACACTTCCATTGTGCGTTTTATCCGGGCGGTTTGGCGGCTGACCCGCGTTTCCTGTCCGCTTATCAGATGGCAGCTCGGGCTACTTGAGCGCCGTGGACCAGATGGACTCGGAGGACACCGGGAGGCGGGGCAGCCAGGCCGCGTCCCAGGTGGCGGTGATGACGGGGTCCTACCCCAGCCTCTCCCCGATGATCATCATGAACAACGTCGTCCTCAAGCAGGTCAGCCGGGTTCTTCCGCTCGCAGTGGGCTGTCTGCCTTTCCAGTTATTTTTAAATTATGAGAATTTAGTGTGTGTGTCTGTGTGTGTGTATATATATATTTATTTGTATTAGGGACGTTTACAGTTAACTGTTCGTTAATTCGTGAATAAGAATGTTGAGCGATTCATTTTATTGATTAAACGTTTAAATTTCATTAAACCATTTCAATGAATAGCATTGCATAGGTGATTAGATTTTGCCTTAGGGCATGTAAACAAGCTCATATTCCTTAACAAAAGGTACTTTTAGGTATTCGATTAGGTAATGGTATAGGCTATGTTGTTCATGTTACGACTCTGTTACAGCCTTCGGGAATGTAGCCTATTAGCGGTTAAATGGATAGCCTACCACTTGCACTATAGAATACGATCGGTAGAATGTCTTATTATAAGACCACGTCAGTGGCTACAAGTGTTATCAGAAATACAAAAAAAGAAAAAATAACTAAAGTGTTTAATTTGTTTTTTTACAAAGTTTTGCATTAATAAGCAATATCTTTTGTCACCTTCGCAGTGGCAGTTCAGCCAGCCTGTAATAAAAATGTCAGTCGTCCCTCTTGTCCTGTGCAGATTTCTCAGCTTGTGAATCCGTGTTTGTAAAAATTTGTTTGGTATATATTTGTATATATATGTATGTGTGTGTATATATATATATATATATATATATATTAAACGCACACTTTCGCAAAGGTATCATTAAAAAGCATCAGTTCAGTAAATTGCACAGTGTATGTATGTGTTCTGTATTGCTCTTTTGAATAATGAAGCTTTTGTCCTCCAGGTGGAATACGTAAATGTACAGTATAGTGAAACAGTGGTAGTGATTCTGACTCTCTTCGTTCTTCTAGCCGAACACACCAGCGCCAGCCCTGAAGCCCTGGGGGTTCCAGCCCACTGCCCTGGAAATGCTTCCTCAGCCCCAGGTGGTGTTTCTGCAGCCGGTGGTCTCCAACAGCACCGGCGCCTCGCACAAGAGCCCCGCCGACAAGCGACGGAAATCCCGGAAGTACCTGCCCATCCTCAAATCCTACCCCAAAATCGCGCCTCACCCCGGGGAGGGCCTCTCGGAGAAAGCCTCCTCCTCCTCCTCCTCCTCCAGGCCGAACGGTCTGTCCTCCGGCCAGGAGCGGCGTCACCGCCACCGGCAGAGACGCGACGCGCTGCCCGTCTGCCCGGTTCGGTCGGCCAAGCCCGCCGCTCCCGCCGCCATCCCGTCCGCCGCTGCCCCCGCCCCGCCCGTCTCTCTCTCCCGCTGCGCCCCACTCCCCACCCCCGGCGTCGCGGACACCGCCGCGACCGCTAACCCGGCTAACGGCCCGGGGCCGGCCCTGTCGCGGCCGCCCTCCGCCTCCCCCGCCCTGCCCCCCGAGACTGACGCCCTGGTGCCCTGGGCGTGGCCTACTGGGCCCGAGTCCCAAGATGACGGGAGCTGCCTGGGCTCCCTCCCCGATGGCCACAGCAAGCAGCAGCGCTTCTGCAACACCTACAACATCCTGCACAGGTCGGGCCTGCTGGGCATCACGCTGCGCACCAAGGAGCTGATCCGGCAGAACCGGCGCACCCAGGGCCAGCTGGAGCAGCTCAGGCAGCACGCCGGCCTGTTCGTGGAGGCCGTGTGCAGCGACGACCCGCAGGTCTGGACTAGGCTGCAGCTGAGCATGATGGAGACCGGCTCCGCTGGACCGGAGGAGCAGGAGGGCAGAGAGAAGGACACACTGAGCATGCTCCCCTGAGGCTGCGCTGTCACCGGGGGAGGGGTCATGCGTGTCCCTGACCCACCGGCTAACAAACGCACTGTTTAGTCTTAACCCCCCCCTCGCCGTCTGTTACCGAGTGACACTGCAGTAGGCTTCACTGTGCTTTCCCAGCAGTTGACCAGTGAGCATCGCGGGTCACTGAGCCTGCTGTGGACCTGGCAGCTCGGAACTTGCTTGGCACATTCGATGTAGAATCCAAGACAAAACATTCAATGACTAAACGCAAAAAAAATGCTGGTAAACAAATTGATTTGGAAAGTTGAACTTGACTGGCGAGGTCACGCTCGCTGCAGCTGTTCAGCTCAGTACCATTCATTCCCAGTGAACTGGCTTGTGTAGACCGGGCTAAGTGGGGATGCATTCTCTGCGGGTTCTGACTGATGAAGACGTGGAGCAGCGGTGAGAGTTCTGTCTCGAGTCTGCTGTGATTTATTTTTTTTTCTTCTCCGCGGGGCAAAGTCCTGTCCTTGCTTCATTCATAGTCTTAAACTGCTAAATGAGCCTAGCCTTGTGTAAGCTGTACTATTTTAGTAATGCCATAGGCAGTGTTTTTATTCTTTATTTGTATTCGGCAAATAAGTTATTCAAGCCTAACGTATTTATTTGGTGTATCCTCTTGCACTTGCGTCTTGTTGAAGAATATCTCCATTGAGCATCCAACTAAGTTGGACAGCATCTCATTCTAGCTGAAAAGCAACAGCATTGATTTGAAGCTTCTGTTTTCTATTGAGAGCTACGTTGTTTTTTTTTTTATCCCATGGTTTCTCCAGCTGGCAAAGCCATCGTATCAACAAGTGATTTTAGCTTGCGTTAGCAAGTGGTATGTTCGTGAATTTGGTGGACAATCTAATTGGTGTAAATGAAATGACTGGTGACCAACCGCGTGTGTGCGTGTGTGTGCACGTGCGTCAGGGCACACACAGTTCACGCTTAAAAAGGATGTTTACTGTTTTTAGGTAGACACTGCTTATGCCGCAGTTCATCTGTCCTTGAAAATATTTATGAAGACCCGCCTTATTAGCAGTGCAGTAGCTAAGCAAGAGCAAGTGCATACCAAATGTAAGCAGATGCTCACCAATGGGTGAAAGTAACAGTGAAAGAGAGTGGACATGGTATCCCTTCGTTTAAAAATGAACAACATGAAGAACTTTTCAGAGTATACCCAGCCTCTTTCCCTTTTATTAAAGTAATAAAGGACTAATAGTTACTGAAGTAACATGCATTCTGAATGCTTGCCTGCATTGTTTTGGAAGTAGATTATTTGAGTGTTTGGGGTATGATGTTGAGTTTGTACTTTGCCATCATAGTTGCTCGAAATTCATATGCTGTTAACACATGCTATTATTCTTGCTGGTTGTTCTTAGTATCAAAATGAAGTGAACATTACTGTACCTACTTTTGGATTTTATCTGATATTTTATCTTATCTTTTTTTTCTTTTTCTTTGGTGGGACAGTTGTGCTCTGTGATGATGCCTTTTGACTTCAGAGGGGTCATTGGACTAACTGTAAGACCATTTGCTTCCTGTTGAAAGAGCTAATTTGTCATTTTTCTTTACCCCTGATTGTGTTCAAGTGTTTAACACTATTTCACAAGCATGAGGAGCTGTGTTCATTTAGGTATTTCCATCATCTCTTGCCTGGCATGCCATTGCATAACAGTGTATGGAATCCATGTGCATTGTATGTTAATGTGTGCCCATAAATGTACAGTTGCAAGAAAAAGTCTGGGAACACTTTGGAATTACCTGGATTTCTGTATTAATTGTGGTTGGATCTTCATTTAAGTCGCAATAATGGACAAAAGCATTCTGCGTAAACTAATAACACACACAATTGCATTTTTCATGTTTGAACACATTATCCAAACATTCTCGGTTTAGGCTGGAGAACATACAACGGTTCACATATCTAGTATCAGACTTGCACAATGGCTAGGAGGGATTTCACTCCATTCCTATTTACAAAAGTGCTTCAGTTCATTGATATTTCTCAGATTACTTGCATGAACAGTCCTCTTTAGGTCGCGCTACAACATTTCAATTGGGTTAAGGTCTGGTCCAACAAATGCATTTTCTTCTGTTTAAAACATTCTCTTGTTGATTTATGCAGGTGTTTTTGGTCATTGTCTCACGGCATCACCAAACTTCTATTAAGTTTCAGGTGACAAACTGCTACCATGACATTTTCCTATTAATTTGCTTGATACTATTTTGAATTATTAGATCCCTCAGTGATTACAATCTGTTCAGGCCCTGAGGCTGCAAAGCAGCCCTAAGACATGATGCTCCCTCCACCATACTTCACAGCTTGGATGAGGTTTTGGTGTTGCAAGAAGTACTGTTGTTTATTATTAGTTTAAGCAGATTGTGTTTGTCTATCATTGAACCTTGATGAAGATCAGACCATACTTAATGAGTAAATAATGCGGAAATCCAAGCGAGTCCAAAGGGTGCACAAACGTTTTCGTGCAACTGTAGCTCAACTTCCCCGCCACTGTTTGTGGGGTGGCGTTTTTGCTAACGAGAGTTCATTGTACTGAACCGCTTCATACAACGGTCACAGCGTGTACTTGGGAGATGGTGAAAGACTTCAGTGTTGCATGTCAGAAGCGATGGTCTTCTCCGCTCATTTCTGTTGGAATGGATTAAACTGGTTTCATGTGAAAGCCGAAGGCGTGGCCATTGTAATGAGTGGTGCTGCACTCGCCTTCAGGCCTCCCCTGTTGGGTATTACCGTTTCAATGGCAGCCATGGTTATCCTTTCTGTTGCTGAATTATCAGTACACTTAAAATGTCATGATGTCATAATTTATTATTGCTCTGGAATAGTGACATCATGTAATCTCTGTTTGTTCATTTTCAGTTTATATGTTTTTTTTTTTTGCTTATTAATGTGTTTAAAGTGTCTGTAAATAACAAGCTTTTTTTGAATTCCTCTGTGTGCCACTGAAAGTTATGTGTTCTTAAAATGTGACTTGTGCATATAATGTACTAGACAATGGGTCTTAGACAAATGTGTGTGTGTTTGCGTGCGTGCGTGTGTGTGTGTGTGTGTGGTTGCTGCTGGTATTTGGTCATCTTCTAGACTTTAGGTAGAACTTGAGCTACTTCCTACCTTTCTATATCTGTGTGCACAGCAGTGGCTAAATGAAAGCCAGTCAGTGCGCACGCAACGGCCTATTTGCACTGCATTGCTGCCGGTGACTATAACATACCACACATCTTGTTGTGTTCCTCAGAAGTAAATAATGGGTGGACATTTGGATTTTCAAAATGTACAGTGGTGTAAACTACACTGGATCGCTGAGATTTTTTCAAATTTTATTTAATTTTTATTATGTTTTGTAGCCTGCCCTCTCTATGGGGTGAATTTAATCTAGCCATGATGGTGCTTTTTCCTTTACTTGAGCAACACGTCAACAAGAGTAAGAGTTTAACTACGCAAAGTAAAGGACAAAGTTCCTTAGTTGTTTGAAGGAATGCACTCTATTATATTTGCCTGTGTGCATATGTTTTGCATCGGTTAAGTATTCCAACCAGGTGGAATAAAGTGTACTCCGGGTGGGGGGGGGGAAGCACATGGTTACGGTTTGGAAATACTGCTGTAAGGAGTAGCTTGTCTTAATTGTTGGATAGTTGTAGCACAGTAGTGAGTTTTACTTGGTTTTCGAGAGAATTTTAGTCACAATAGTTAAGAAACGTACTTTGATATTTGTGGAAAAGCAGTACCTCGTGAATTTAACACAGGTTTCCCTGTGTTTTGCAGTAATGTACTGACTTTACAGATGTGAATTGTTTTACTGTCCATAAGGAACCACAGAAACATGTTGTTTGATGTGATTTTAGGAGGATTGGCAAAAACATTTCATTTTATCCCAAACGATCAATGTGTAGCTCATCCATTTATTATGAATCTGACTTTTTCTAAAGCGTTGACATTCAAACATGCCAATCTTCTAGGTCATTTAGGGCATAGATATTTATAAAATCTCTTGTTCTCTCTCTGTAGTTAAGTGTTTTCAGTTCTTTTTTTTTTTGCACTAGGCATTATGTTGGTTGGAAAGATTTACTGCGGATTTGTAACCAAAACAAGAGGTTGAAAAAAAATAATTGGAAGACTAATGAAGATCTTGCACCATGAAATGGGTTGAGAAGCTATGCAACATTTGGAATTGGAAGACGGCACAACGATACATTGTTTCTATCATTTCTAGTTTGCTGAAGTGCTCCTTTTTTTGTACTTTTTTAATAGACCATTTGCATTGACATGTTTGCTTAATAAATGTTTTTTTTCCTTAAAGGGCTGTCTCATTGCGCTGCTGTGATTTGTGTGGTGCTTATGAAAATTATATATAGAAAAGGACATGCCGAGAATTTTAAACACTTTTATTGGTTTAACAAGAAAAATTCTAGCCAGTTAAGGACTTAAAAGTACACAGTTCTACAAAGCATGTTCAGATAAAACCTGGTTGTTTCATCATTCTGTTACCTTAACAACTGAACAAGTATTCTGTGTAAGCTTCCGACATGTGTTTTGTATAATTAAGTTTAAACAAACACTTTATATACGAAGGATATATATCTATGTAATACACATACAAAATGTCCGAATGTAATTCTGTATTCGTGAAATAATGTCATTACACAGAAGCCTTTCTGTGTTTGGTCTAACTTCAACAAAGCAGCATGTACTTAATTTAAGACATGGGATGTGTGTGGATTCACAAGCCTTATTGGCTGGAACATGGTTTTTTTATTCTCCATTTTGTTCTCTCTGATTATAGAGAGGTCAGAGAAAGGTTCATTGGATAGTCCCCACAAGGATTACCACCTCCCCTTTTCATCATCACAGTACATTGTGTTCTAGGAGCTCACTGAAATCTTGTTCAGCTTCTTGGAACAATTGTTTATTTGCCAAATAATGTGTGTGCAAGTAATTCCTCACACTTAAAAGCAGGGGCTAACAACAGAGATGTTTGAAATAATGAATATGCTTATAAACATACCAAAATGTACATTCTTTGTGACACTCTTGGAAAGTCGTAGAAAAGTTACATTCTTGTAGCGTGCACACCCTGTGGCAGTTTCCTGTGATCGAGGCTAAAGGTCATTGGCATTTCAGAAAGGTATTTATCACCTGCGGGTCTCATTTTTTTTAAACGTTCTGGTAAGTAGCCCTTCCGGTTTTAAGGATGTACCCAATAAGGACACTGGTAATCCCTGAAATGTACAAAACAAAAGAAAATTTCTTTCAGCCTGTGTTTTTGTCCTGAAGATTATTTTTACACTGATACACTGATACAAGTTTTTGTCTTACTTAATGGGTACTCTTAATTAAAGAAGAATGTAATGAGTAAACCCTTCCCTGGCAGATACCCCCCTTGAATCCGTTCATACAGTTTCAGACACAGTAATGGATATTGAGTCCTTGATTTATAGCAGGAGCTCAATATATTATGTATAATACACTAATTGCTACCAAAGCGGGTGGGGAGACATCACTTTCTACTTTCCTTGATTGCTGATATTAAGCAGTGCTAAACCTGAAAGGAAGAACTGATAAAGCATGTGCAACAGAGATGCTTCATTAGAGATGACATTATACTCCAGGGTAGTAAACAGAAAATGAGAGCGCTGCCTGTTCATTGTAACACTGTAGGCAAGAACACTGGCAATTTATGGTTACTTTGTATTAAGTTCAATATCATTCAATAGTAATGAACTTACGAAACCACTCGCTTACTCATAAGGCATCCTCTTTCACTCACAGTATTGGCAGAGATTCATCACCAACCATAACTCTTTACCGCCTCAGGGTCACACGCCCTACTGGCTCACCTCAAGAAACATGCAGGTTAATTAGGAGAGTAATTACATTGCTTGTTCTGACACTCTCCTACCGTTGCCATCTCTTGGTCATGATGTTTGGTGACAAAGGACTGAAACATTTTCACTACACCATGCTGCACTATGCTGCACAAATGTGGTCGACATCAGACATCAAACGCCCAGTATTGTTCATCTGGTATCACAGACTATTTAACTTTCTCACCATATTGCATTAGTCATACAGAATGAAGAGCATAATAACCAAGTGAAAGTGAGAAATGTCAGCCTAGATTATCTAGTTCAGAACATCATGTTTCGGAATGCATGTTTTCAAATGACAACAAAAGCATTTTTCTATAAATGGTTCTCTTGTGCAGGAAATCCTGCTTCATGAGACAGATCGACACATGAGGTGAGTTGCACAGGCCTTTGAGAATGACAAATGGCACAAGACTTCTCCCAAGGTGGGCCTGGGCGTGGGTGTGGGCTCAGTCATGCTTGCGGGCATCGCTGGGCGAGGCCTCCACTGTCTGCACTGGCAGGAAGAAGCCCAGTACCCAGCGGGTGCCAAAGACGTCGCTCAGATTGGCCCTCCAGGAGGAGCGCGCCTCCACCAGCTGGCCCCGTCGAAACTGGCACCAGGTCTGGCCCCGCGCCACCAGCAGCACCTGCTGGCAGCAGAAGCCAGCGCAGGTGAGGCCGATGCCCAGCCACACGTACAGCATCAGCACCAGGAAGAACTGCAGGCCAGATACGGTCCCTGAGAGGAGGACAAAGGGGCGCCCTTCAAAAAGCCGCTACATCACGTCACTGCCTCTAACAACTGATCCAGTGTATTTACAATGAAGTGCTGAAGTGACTGCTGAACATACAAGAGGACGTTATTGTGCGTGCTACCAAGCAGGATGAACAGGAAGCAATGCTAAGTATAAAATGTATGTAAGTTTCTTAGATTTGTTCTGGGCTTTCTTATCATTACAGTGCCATGTACTATTACTTGGCGTGTAGTGAGTGTATTTATAATTCCGTGATACATTTCAAGGAGAAGACAGCACCATTTATAGTCATGCATGGTGATAGCTAAAAAAGTTTTGACCAGTAACATCTTTACATATATTCCTGTATTGCTACTGTTGTCTCAATTTAAATAAAATGAATGAAATAGCAAGAACTTCTAGGAAAAACAAGTTTGGATGAGCTATATACTTCAATGCATATTAAGATTTTCAGTCCTCCTTTTTTGAAAGGGTGCCAACTGTTCTTTATATCTGGGGGCATGTTTTTCATCATCCTTGATTTGTATTTATGTTTGCATTCAATGCCTCGGTTTCCAGTCAAAACAGTGACCAATTAAACCCACACCTTTGGATACTGAGAACAGTCAACAGCCCCTTAAAAAGGCAAGCTTGTGAGCCAGAGCCAGTAATCCCATAGTATAGTGCTCAATTGTGTTCATAAACAAAGGCTTCAGTTTATAAACACAGATAAACAAGGTCGATAATTTAAAAACAGGAACCAAATGAGAGATAGTCCTAATTTTCTCATCTCTGTTAATTTGTTTCTCAGTGGAGATTCCCTTAACCAAAGCCAGTCGAGGCATTGTAACTGAAACAGGTGTAGCAGAAATAGAAAATCATCAAATTCCCAAAATTCAGTGCTTCACTGAATTTCTGAATAAATTCAGAATAAATTCAGAATTATTCGAAAGACCGGAAATAAGCGCACTTAGCACGTGAACTCACCAAGGAAGAAGTAACCAGTGGAAAGCGGCAATAAGGTGAGGAAGGTCAGTGGGTTTTCGAATGAAATTGAATACTCCACTGTGAGATAAGCCACTCCCAGAACCAAAGAATACAGACAGGTGCACGAGGTATAGATGCAAAACATTATGAAGTAGCGCATGTTTCTGTTGCCAATACAGTTTCCCGTGAAAAAACAGTGGTGGTCTCTTTTCAGGATCACTTTTTTGCAGAGTTTGCAGAAATGACGGCCGTTCAGGAGGTAATGAGCGTCCACCCGGTCCGGGCAATCTGGCGAACACATCGGTATTACATTTTCATTCGCGCTCTCTGCTGGGTGTCTAATCGTCATTGTGTAGTTACCCAGAGCATTCAGCATCAGGTATAGGAAAACGACGATATGGAAAAAAGTAGCAGCGCTTAGTTGGGTGCCCGGAGTTTGGAAAATTGTTGGTATGAAAAAGTAAAAGTGCAGGCCAAAGGTTACTATTGTCGCAGTGAAGAAGTAGGCGGGGGCGATAGCATTGAGGAGTCTGAGTTTCAACATTCTGATATACATTCCTGTGAAAATAAACAGTCATTAATTGAGCAATGTTACATTGGCTGAATGCTCAATATGAGAGATTCAGACGTGGAAACTATAATCTACTTTGCACCAAAGATTGAACAAGTGCAGTAAATAAATCAGGTCACGTTTATTTGGAGAATGTAGAACGTAAGCTAGGCTACTTGGTTAAAATGACTAATGTCACAAGATTGAGGTTTCACTGCCTGATATTTATACACCCCTATAATTTCTTAAAATAACAGGTTTATTGGCAGGGGCGAAATAGAAATGGCACCCACTCTTTTTTTCTTTTTCTTTTTTTTACAATATAGTCAATATTATAACCCTATATCACGTTTTGGTTAAAATATTACTGTAGGCCCTTGAAGCCTTTTGAACTTTAGTTTAACTACAAGCTATGTTCCCATACAATCTTGCTCAAATTAGGCTAACAATTGATTTTCAAAAATAAATCTGCTAATCTGGATCTCAAATAGGCTAACACATTGTGCTCTTTGAGACAAAGCTAACATAGGCAATGAACAATGCCCTATAAACCAGCTATCCTGGCGATCTTACCTGTGTCGATTTAGCTGCACAGAAGAGTTAGCCGGTTAAATCCAGATATATCACGCTCCTATGTCTGCCTCTGGTGGGTGAAAAACGTGACATTTTCATCTTTACAGAAACGAAAACAGCACAATTACGAAACATTTACTGCGGTCGTTCTATGGCAGAACTTAACAGCCCATTCACTTGAAATGACGAACGACGCATCAATACATCACCAGTGAATTATCTACATCCTTTTAATTTGTGTCCAACTATAAATGCAGAAATATTCTCTTGAAACGTAAGAAGTTAAATAACTGTGCAAACTGTGCTATGTAGGAAATCCCTCAGTGGTTTTGATTTTATTTTAGACATTGCGTTATATATAAGGAAGGCTGTGAGAGTTTAATTCAATCGTTTAAAAACAAATACCTTCCGTTTCGCAATGCATAGCGACACATCGGCATGTGGCAAATGCAGTAATGCCGATAAATACTGGTTGAACTTTAGATTAATATTGTTGATTATATCTTATGTATGAAATTGTTATTCTTTATATCGCATTACGTCGTGAACTGAATTGTAAAACATCCATTACCTGCCGTCAGCTTCTTTCATACGACGGAGCTGTTCTTTCAGCACCAAACCACTAAAGCTCGTGCACGGACACATCAACAGGGATGCACAACCACAATTCTATGTGCACAACTCATTCAAAAAACAAGGAGATTCCTTGCTGCCAAGAAGATCCAAATGTTAGCTTTTGATACTGCCGCTGTGTTGAGGATTGTGTAGCACCGCCTACTGGTGTGGACACCAACATTACTAATACAAAACAACCCAGGTAACGGTGAGATTTTCCAGATAAAAACTTGCGAACTTATTTTGCCTCAATTCTGCCTCACAGTCGCCTTGGACTATATTAATAGGCTAGATCATATGCATGTATGTATGTATGTATGCATTCATGCATGCTTGCACGTATGTATATATGTATTCATTCATTCATATGTGCATGAAATATATTGGCGAGAGGCCATCCCCATCTTCAGTTAATGGATTCATATAGTCTGATATGTTACCAGCAGATGTCCCCATTCAACCATTAATAACAATTCCGACCTTTGAATGTCAACAATTGTAGTTGACTACGTTTTGTGACACCGTGACCTGACACATGCTTATTGTTAAAATAATACACTGTAATCTTTTTGAAAATGTTTGTGATTTGAAATTGTTATATGGTAGAACATTCAGAGAAATCAGTGTAGTATTTTAAACTGTTTCCATATACACAAAACTACAGAATTGATACTGTTACTATTCTTTCTTGCTGTTTTTCTTTTCAGAATATAACTGATTGTGAACAATTCAAGAACATGCATTCAGCTTAAATACATAGATAAATATATGAGGTAATACATGAAGGAACGTAAACAATGTTCATGATAATTCCTAGTTTGACCATGGTCCCTTGTCTTGAATCAGGTGTGAATTTTTAGACGGTCCCTGAGCCTGTGGGAGTTCCTCTTGGTTCTCGGTGCTGATGCAGAAAACCAAGAGCATCCTGACCTGACGTTGACGAAAACTACCGTTGAAAAGGTGAGCTATTTTAATTGTGTGTTGGCTGTCAGTATTACTACTAATTATTTCGAAATATCATAATTATTTTTGTCACGCATGCGGTCTGAATGCACGCAGTCCAGTTATCGTTAAGTTGGCTATATCTTTAAAAAAGTGGGTGGATTGATTGAGCAGTTGTGTATGGATACTGCAGTAGTGAACATAACAAAACAACCAGCAGAAAAACACATTGAAATTGATAGTGCGCGTGTTCTGCATGGGGATATTACACAATGTGACATTAGATGAGGAGTTAAACGAGTATTTGAAAAATGTTGTGCTTCATTATTAGCACAACTTGGTTTTAAAGTGACTCCGCCCATTGGGGACCCCGTCTCCCCGAAGGAATTTTCTCCATCAGTTAAAATGTATATGCTTCTTGCGTTTTTCAAATTAATCATTGCTAGGTTATATTTCTAGTGTTTTAGAGCACGTTTCTCAATACAAGAAGCAAGCATTGATATGTAGAACGATTGTCGCGATAAATATTCGAAATATTGTTGTCAGTTTAGGAATTAAAAATGAATTCCATGTGATAAAGATCGATGTAAAATAAACCGACGATAGTCATACGTGCATGTATAGTGTCTTTAGAAACAATGCAGTTATCATGCTGTAGGACTTACTAAGCCACATGTTAACAGTGGCCAGAAAGCAATGTGTGTGATGTGAGTGTATTTTGGATATATGTTACGAAAGCAGACTTGTTACTTCAAAACATTTTAAAGACATACTGAATGTATGAAAATGGCATACTTTCGCTGCGGATTGAAATTCATTGACCACAATCCATATTCCCTTCCAGACTGGAATATTCTTTGTGACCTCATAGATATAAGGAACAATAATCAAAGTCCTAATTTTTGTGTGTCCTTAAAAGTAGACAAAATAACAAGAATAACAAAAACAATCTAATCTCTGTCTTTGCAGCAGTATGCTATTGAAGTTTTTGGCCCAAAAGTAATTGTAAAAAAGTAATTTTAAAAAATCATTGATTTCATTCTTCAAAATGTATTGTGCAGTTTTTTATTTATACTTTAAACTGATTACTTACATTAAAAGTAAAGGTAATGTGCCTGCTCCAGTGAGTGATGCAAGCCAAATCTTGGAAATTCAGGTACAATATATAAATGACTTTTTGTTATAATAAGAAGTGATGGAAAGCCTGTCTCCTTGGTATAATGCAATACATACCAGTTTGTTATTGTTGTTGTTCTTGCTGTTGTTTGTAAAACAACCATGTCACATATATCATATCATAATGATTTAGGGTGTAGTGCTTGTATGCTAATAATGCATAGAATGGTAACATGTTTTAGTTTTTTAAAATAAGAGCTTATATACAACCATATCATATGCACTATATAATATATTTTATTATCATAAATAAACTGTTCAAACAGGATAAATGAATGACTGTTGACAAACTTTTTCTGTGGATTATCGTATCCCCTGTCTACATTAGTTAGTTGTGTATACTGTCTGGTAAATTTACCAGGCTTTTGCACAGGCAACTACCTGAGGCATTTCCGCTGAGCTCTATGGTATATTTGAGCATTTAGAATCCACTTTTATACAGAAATATGAATATGATAATGTGAATTGGCTATTATTTGCAGTGGGTATTGCTGCTTGTGAGTTTGATATTTATGAATATCTGTTGTAATATGTGGCCTCACATTTCCATTTTTCCCCATTAAGAATATTGGCTGAAACACTTCCAAATGTGTTGTACATCTTGTTGACATTTGTGGTATTCAAAGCTTTTAAGGAAATAAGCTTTTCAAATGCCATAATTATAATTGGTTTGTGACTGTTGGTCTAAAACCTTTCCTGCCCTAGGAATTGGCATCTTATTGGGTCATTTGTTTTATCTTTCTGGCTTAACTTGCTCAATAGCTGTAATAAGTGTACCAAAAGGAAAGTCTATTTAATCTCAGAAAACCTATGTTTATTATAACATTGAATACAAACATTATTTCTGTATTTCACAGATTTTCATAAGGCCTCATATTTAATTCAGTTGCAGTTCAGCTTTAGTTTAGGGCCAGTGAAATGATAATGAAATATTTTCTTATTTTTTTTATTTTTTGAAGGAGGACAGTCTACATTCCTTATCCATTCTTTCACTTTTCTCAGAAAGGGGAAGTAAAGCAGAGAAGATTTGTCTCTAGAAAGGTATTGGTCCTCAGGTTGGGTGCAGAAAAATAGGAGACCAGGTGCATTTTTCCTCTTAAGCTTTCTATTGAGTCTGCAGTTCTGTTTCAAGGCTTTTAATTTGACACATACAAGGTCTTTCTTTGATTCCTTTCCTTCTCCATGATGTGTGCTTCCGGAGTCTTTATTTTCACAGTTGCATGTTTCAGAGAATATGAGATGGGATGCGCTTCCTCGTTTTTAGTATTGCATGTCTTGCCCTTCGCTATAATGCAATACATTTCACTGTGGAAACAATCCGGACGTCTTCAGCATTCACAATAGAATGTAAGGGACAGGACAGCCATGGGAGAATTAGTGGAAGCAAGCGTTTTTTTTTTTCTCTCTTCTCTCAAGAAAGGGAAAGGATATTTGTTGAGACATTTTTTTTCTCCTCGCAACAGACGCATTAATATTGCAACAAGCTTTCAGTTTTCAGAATGAAAGTTGATATACTGTAGCAGGGAGATGGACCCCAGTTTAAGCTGCTTGGTTCTTTAAATATTCATCAGCATTAAAAATAAGAGGTTAACAAAGCTCTGCGGGACCACTGGAATTAAACTTAAGCTTTGATGTCCAAAGGTGCAAGCCCTTCTTGTGTGACTGTGAGCGAACAGGGATTTGTCCTCCTGTATGCCATGGCACGCTCGCATGTCTAAGCTGCAGTGTCTCACAGGAAGGAGTGTCTTTGATCAATAGTCCATCTGCCTATGAGTTGACAAGCCAGTTTTATTCTAAAACCACCCATCATGGATCATGCTTTTCATATTACTTTGCTCAGAAAAAAAAACATTTCTCCACCAACAGAAACATTGCACATTGTACTACTAGTGTTCAGTTGTTGTATTTTTATGTCTGAAATGTTTATGGAAGAAGGTCTAACATGGAAGAGATTAATACTGTGTAATGTCCCAGGTTCTCTGTCTCACTAAGCTTTGGTTAGATATTCCTCTTCACAGCACCCTGCTGAAGTCCAATTTTTGGCAGGATCCTAAAGTAAATTAATTAAATTCCGTGAAATTAAAAATTTAATAAGAAATCCAGAAAAGACAACTGATCAGTAAGGTAGTTGAGCCATTTTATTTAGTTGTAAAACTCTAGAGAGCTGCTGCCCTGTGTAGTTAGGGGGGGTATTGGTAGCACTCACAGAGCTGGGGGAGGGGATTTTACCAACTATCATGAATGCACCATCTCTTTTTCCCAATTTCCCCGATACAGATGGCACCCTTGGCAACTGCCTATACCACCTAAACATAGAACCAGCCCTGTCCTAACCTATCCTTTTTGGAAAAAATGAAATCCAGAGCAAGATCTTAAGGTACTGCTGTTTGGATGGGGTGTTAGGTGTCTTGTTTGACTGTTCTAAAGTCCTGGACTGAAGTTAACATGGCGTCATGGGAAGAGAGGGCCAGAGGATGCTGAGAGATGTGGTTCATTTGGCCTCTTGCATGTAGAAGTGGCATAGTGCTCCTTTTGTTTATCATTGATCTGTATTCTCTTCACAATGGAGGGGATGCTCCCCAGTAACTGTGATGTGGAATCGTTTTTCCTCTACCTCTATTCTCAACATCAGTACTGCCATTATTGCTTCCTTGGTTGATGTCCTGCTTCCTGGGAGTGTCAGTAAATTTGCATTGAGGTGCATCTGAGTGTCTTGTTGGATTCCTTTCTGATAAGTACAGTCAGGAATGCATGGACACATGCACGTGTGCTTTTACAAACATTTATCCTTACTTATATCCATAACCACAATCATGTTTTCTCAGAAACACACACATACGCACATGCTTGTGCACACAAATGCACGCACATGCTGCGTCAGCAGATCGACTTCCTGGGCCATATTATTCCACTGTGAATCTCATCAATCATCAACTCTCTGCAGTGAAGATGAGAAGCCCCCGCCTATCCTGTATCCTATCCTGATGCATTCGTCTCTCGATCAACCAATCTCTGACTTGCTGCTTCCTCTCCAGTCACCTCGGAAGTCTCTGTCATTTGCTCTTTGGAATGAGAAGGTCAGTGTGCGGGGTGTCACCCCATATAAGAAACCAGGCTGAATCTGACACCTTCACTCCCCCAGCCCGTGCTGGTTGTTGGGTGTAGTAATAAGAACTCTGAGCGGAGGGCATGGGAAATCAATGGGATCTCAAAGGAGTGGCACTGTGTGGTGCAGCCCCCTAAGTCGCAGAAGATGGATCCTGTTCATCCCTACTGGAAAGAATTGTGGCTATTAAGGGGTTTTAATTGGAATTGCTTGCTACTTTGCTTTGATGAGCAATATCTGTGTGTATTTCTCCTTCGTTTCCCTTGTGATGCTGGCATATTGCTGGAAAAGTCTGATGCTCGTCCGTGACTCATCTCTTCTCATCTTGTGAATGTTCTGAAGGCCTGTTCTCAGATCTCCTCCCTCATAATTTTTGACCTGTGAAAATATCGACTCTCATGATTCATGAAAGCTACGTGCTTAATTAGACCGGGGAACAATTTCATACCTGATCAATGAACGGAACCAAAATAATGTCTCTATTTGACCTCCAGGCGCTGTTCTGGTTCCCTTAGTTACTGTACCAGTGTTTTCCCCTTGGGATAACCCAATGCTGCATGATGGCAGATGAAGACAAATGGGTTTTAATTTACAGACCTCTCTCTTTCTAATTTGCTCTTTCTGCATTATAGCTCACTTTAACCGCAAAGGGCTATAGAGGAAAGGAGAGGAGATTAAGATCTCCTTCAAAAGTTAAGGATGCATTTCAATAAACACCATTACACACATGCCAGCTTCTCATTCACACCTTATATACAGCCTCTGTTTAACTTCAAGGATACTCGGGACACAGGAGGCAGCAGGTGTCCTATAGGGCACTTCCTTTGCTGTGCATTTTATTCAACGCACCATCTTCTGCTTCCTTATTAACTGCTGCAGCACCTTCCATCCCATACAGACAATCTGAGATGCCCTGTATTGTTGGAGTAGGAACGCGTAACTGTTGTGTGACTGTATCCATTCCATATTTATTCTCTTATTTTTTTCCACTGCTGTCTATGTTTTTGTGCTTGAAATCCCTTCGGGAGCACAATAACAGGCGCGTGGGTGAATAATAACTATTTTCAATGCAGATGACAACAGTTGTTTCCCCAAAAGTGACATCTTTATACCTTGTGTATTGTGTTTAATTGGGTGGCATGGGTTCATCGCCGTGACAGCCTGGCACTCCTACTCATTTCCTGTCTGTCACATCGGCTTCTCACCACTAAGTTGAGAATGGGAATTAAGGAGGCCCACATTTTATTTCCCCTTGTTAAATGGATATATTTAGAAATTTAGCTCATCTCACTAGTTAATCACTGTATTTTGAACAGATTTTCAGGTCTTATTAATAACTTTTTTTCAGGTTTTGCATAGTGTTGCCTCTCAGTACATCTCAGAGTTACCTGTTCAAGCATCTCCTGGTTTTCTGTCCCCAGAAAGCATGATTTAAAAAAACCTATTTAACCAGACAGAAGATGCCAATCAGAACAATCAGGGCTCAAGAGTCTTCTCTGGAACATCCTTCTGAAAAATACATTTTTAAAACTTTCTTTTTATCATTTATAAATTTTATTTATTTCATTTTAATCTTAATTATTTTATATTTTCTTGTTTTTTAGTTCTTACAACTTATTTAAGTTTTTCAACCAATATTTTGAATGTTTGAAAAGTGTTTATTATTAATTCCTCCATCAACAGAGTTGACGGTGGTTGTGTTTTCACCCCATTCCATCTGTCGGTTTTTGTCTGTTTGTTAGCAGAGTATCTCCAAAAGTTATGCATGGATTTGAATGAAACTTTGTGGAAGACTTGGTATTGGGGCAAGGATGGACCAATAAACACCAACTGGCCAAAGGGGGGTGTGGCAGTAGGTATGGCTTTTCACAAAAATGGCATATAAATTTCAAATGTATTTGCATAATTCCACAGAACTTTGGGCAAAGGATAATTTGGGGACAAAGAATAACTGATTGGTTTTTCACACCAGTTGGCCAAAGGGGGATATAGTGGGTGTGGCTTCTCACAAAATGGCATGTAAATCCCACATAATACCACAAAACTTTGTGGGAAGTGTTGGTCATGAGGCAAGGAAGAACAGTTTTTTTTTTCACCAATTGCTCAATGGGTGTGTTGGCAGGGGCCATGGCTTCTCACAAAAAGGCATGTAACTTCCAAACTGATTGACATAATACCCTGAAACACCTTGTGCATCTACTGTATCAGCAGGCGGGTGCTGGGGAATTATTTTCTGGCCACTGAACAAATAGTACTGATTGGCTATGTGATGTTGCAATGACTGACTAAAATGCTTAAGAGTGGCTGGAATTTAAACAGGCGTGTCTCATGCCCGATTTGAGACACAGTCATGAAAATGCATGCAGCTCCTGATGTGAAGGGCATGGAAGAAATTATTAACTTTTGATAAAAATCCAACATGTGGAACTGGCATATCTTGACAGTCGCATAGCGTTGGCAGAGATATGCGCTCAACTGAGTGCCATCTTGTTGTTGTTGTTATTATTATTATTATTATTATTATTATTATAAACTCACAGGTTGAGCAGGGAATTTGGGAGCTGCATCAGAGTAGTTCCTACCAGCTGCTTTCTGTCTCAGGGATTTGGTCTCCATAGAGACAGGCCCTACCCCTACATACAAGGTTGTGAATGGAGAGCCACTCATGATGTTTAATTCACAGTTAGGCGGTATTTTCTCTAGTCATAATATTACAAATGTGTGATTCGGTGATACGGTGAAGTCAAATAGGCATTAATTTGAAATATTTTCATATTGTTTGTACTATTTAGATCAGGGACAGTTCTAATCTTAGAGGCGCACAGTGCAGTGTCTGTTCTGTATTAACACAAACGTATTAACTGTAATGCTAAAGAACTGAATTGGACAGTAAATCCAGAAGATTAAACCAGTGCTACAGTATGTACGAATATACACCTCTGTATCAGGGGCAAGGAATTGTTTGGTTTTAAAAGATAGCCACGTGATCACCTGATTTCAGATGAGTAATAAAATTAGCCTAGCAGTGTTCAGACACTTGGAGACACCCCTGCTTTGCTGTATCGCGTAGTAATTCCCGTCCAACCCCCACCCCCTCCAGGCATAAAACTGACCAGGGTGCATCATGGCCAGCGCTACTCAGTCCCGAGCGAGGCCTCACTCCCTTAGCCAGCTCCGGTCCTCTGGCCTCTGATATTCTCCCGCTCTATCGGACTGATCCGTGCTGCTCAGAGAGATTCCCTCTGACACTTCTGGAGCCCGAGGAGTGGGCACTGATTTGACATGTTTACCGTCCCCATCACTTTCACAGCCACCTTATTAGTTTCATTTCTGTCTCTCATTAACTCCTCCATTCCACAGTGTATCAGATGCTTTTTGACAGGGGGCAGTTGGCTGTCTTTGCTCGTCTTGGTTTGGTTGACGCCGTTTCCTAATTCATTTTGAGTACTGTGGAGTAATTGGTGGCAACGGCACGTGCGTGGACAGAACATATAATTTAAATTCCTTGAAACGTCAAAAGAAACGTTCTTAGCAGGTGATCATGAAAATTGACTGAAGCACATTCATGATGCCAAAAATTAAAGCTGGAAAACAAAAACAGAAATCTTTAAATGTGACAATGAGTCTTTTACAAATCTTCGGTAATTTTATTCTTTTACACAGTTTAGAGAGATTGTGACTGTTATATTGTCATATAAACAAGTCAGATTTCAGCAGTGTAAACAAATTAAACCTGTCAAATTATAGCAGTATTAAGTATAAACTCTTGTAACTTAATCAGTTGGGACCAGTATAATCTCATGTTAACTTGTCAGATTGTAGCAATGTGAAACTGGTCCAAATTTATCAGGGTGAACATGTGCAAACTTATGTAAACTTGTAATTATAGCAGTTGTAGCTGTGTGAACTTATTTAATGACTGACTTGGCAGCAATGTGAACTAATGTAAACTTGTCAGACTCTAGCAGTGTAAACCCATGTAACCTGGTTGGAATGTAGCCGTGTAAACGTGTGTAAACTTGGTTAATTGCAACAGTATATGCTTGTGTGAACTGGTCAGATAGCAGTTTAAACCATGTAAATGACTCAGTAGTAGTGACCAATTGTGTAACTGACAGTGTGACCATGGGAGAAAGGCAGTGTCCTCTTTATCACTCTACTGTTTCCGGGTGGCAGTGGCCATATGCAGGTCAGTAGTATGTGCTGCTGTTTGAGCAGTCAACCTGGGCCTCTGATCCTTAACACCGCTCACAGCAGATGGGCTAAGCTGTGCCTCGCCTTGCGAGCTGATTATGCGTAGCCGATCTAAAAGCAGGTGCTCCATTTATTTAACAGGCAAACTCAGGGCTGCTGCTACTCTGGTCATGGCTCATCTAACCTCTGGCGAGTGCTTCAGAGGAATGATGCCACCTTGGCCCGTAAACGGCTCTCTCAGCAGATCTGCTAGCATTAGTGGGAGAGGCTATTGACATTATGGTAGGAGGAGGAGGGTAATGAAGGTATCCACAATCAGGCATTTGCTGACTAGATGCATGCTGGTTTCATCGTGATTGAACTCAGGGTTCATAGTCAGACCCTGGAGCACTCAGAGGTGGCAGCCTTAATAGAGATTATGAAATGAAGGGGGAGTGCAGGTAAACTGGCTGTGGACATCACTTTGAGTTTCCTCTCTGTCTGGTGCTGGCAGAGTCTGGAAAAGGGACATGCCTGACTGCCAGACTGAGCATGTGTTGCGGCCCCGCCCCTTCCTATTGGCCATCCCCATGTGTCCCCAGGGCCCCTCTGGCTGGTGCAAACAGATGGAGAGGCCTTGTCTTTATCCGAGACCCACTCAGCAGAACCTGTGGCCACTCTTACCCACAGGCCAGAGTGGCTTCTCTGTTTCCACACATACGAATGATGCATCAGCTTTATTCCCAGAGAAGTACTCGAACGATTCCAATAACTGACAACAGTATGATGTCATAATACAATTTCAAGTGTGATTCTTGTGCCCTATGGGGGAGTCCCTTGTTATGGATATAGATAAACAACTATTTCTGTAATCCTGACTTTAACATAAGCTATTCAAACGTAATATATTTGCCAGATTTTTCTGTCATATGGGTTACCTTGAAGTTGCACTTGAAAGGATTCAGTTGTTTGTTGCATTATTGTCTGAACAATTGGTAGACCAGTTACATTAAGTTGCATAATAAATTTAAGAATAAACTGTTCTTTTTTAAAAGATTGAGGAACTGTGCACTTGAATAATGGCAAAGATGGCTATTGAAAGTCATTTCAATACAAATTGAATTATTTTGCGATGCACAACTAAAAGAAAATAATTATTCTGATACCATACCCTAATATTTATTATGAACTTTTATATAAACTTTTTATATATTATCTCATGAATCTCGTGTGACTGTTATCTGAACCCCATTGCTACTGATTAGGTGTTCTTTTTTTTGTTTCCAGAGGCTGTTGTTATTTTAGTCATTTGTTTATTATAATTCATTGCTCATTAGGGTAGTTTTGTTCTTGTTTGCATGACTTCATTTAATAGGGTAGTAGATGTCAGTGGAGCCTGCACTTTTTGCACTTACTGTCTCTCTTATACTTTCAATCCCTGCACTTCAATCTCTAATATTTGCATCTGTGATTGCACTGTGCATCACTCTGGATAAGAGGGTCTGCAAACTGCCAGTAATTTAAATGGGAATCTATTTTCGGTAGTGCAGAGTACGGTGCTCAAATGAATATCTCAAATGAATGATGTTTTTAAAATTCATGTTCCACTGCCCCCAATGGCCGGCTTTCACGTTGGGAGCTTTGTAATTTGGTGTCTAATCCTCAATTGTGTTCTAGGATGAGCCCTGCCCTTTGCAGATAAGTACAGGGGATCGGGCCTGACAATGGTGGCGGCATTGTGCTCGTCTGAATGGCATGCTAGAAAACCGGGCTAGATAACGTCTGCTTTCGACTCTCCCACCAGCATCAGCCCTTTGCCCAGACTGAGAACAGATAAGGCGCAGGGGGAAGGGAGATGATGAAGGTGCTGAGAAAGGACAGTATCGTTGGGATGAGGTGAAGACGCAAGAGGCAGTAGAAGGAATGTGAGGACCCGGAGCATCATAAAGGATGTTAGCGACAGGAGAGCACAGGGGTGTGAGGAGGGAGAGTAATGGAGGGATGTGTGAGGAATGGGAAGAGTATGGATCAGGTGTGAGGAAGGAGTGGAGGAGTAGAGAGAGCACATCAGAAGGCTGTGCTGCTGTGGGAGCAGACACTTTCTTATGAAAGATTGCATCATATAAAATACCTCTGCACGTACTTTATGAATATCTCTTCTGAAACTGCATCACCGTGTAAATCTTCTTGAAGTTATTTATCCAAAAAGCAGCGGCTCCATTCGTCTGTTCTAAAAGAGAACTTCCGCCGCAAAGACACCTCTGCCTTGCTACAGTATGTTTGTTTATTCGGCTAGCGTATCATTGCTAATCACCGTCTCTGATAATGCCTAATGGATGGTGACTTACTTTTATCTCTTTAGCATCCCCACTGGGTAATTATGCCTTTGGTAATAAGGATATGGTAGGCGGGGCGGTGTGGAAACTCATGCATATTGATGAGCTTGGTGCATCAGAGGGGAGCTGAAGTGGTGAACACCAACATTCTTTCCCAATCCACTTTCTGGCAAACAAGCTACTTGAGCAACTCAAACCAGTGCCAGAGGGAGAGAGAATGTAAAACCACATATGGATCACTGCCTGTGCACTGAACTGCAAAAACAATACCCACAGCCTGACAACTGTTTTATTTATGGTAATTACCCATGGTCTTGGATTTTGCTGAGAATGTTTTTTTGTTTTTTTTTTATCTCAAAGAGCGACAGTCGACAAGATGCAGCCGCTGAGTTGATGAATACTCGGGTGTAATTTATGGTTCATTTCTTGCCATTC
The DNA here is from genome assembly GCF_018555375.3 of Anguilla rostrata. Taxonomy (NCBI): domain Eukaryota; kingdom Metazoa; phylum Chordata; class Actinopteri; order Anguilliformes; family Anguillidae; genus Anguilla; species Anguilla rostrata. The sequence continues at coordinate 20,064,249 of NC_057933.1, read as the reverse complement.
AGGGTTCCGTGTGGTGTCATGTCTGCCCAGTTGGGTCATGAATCTGGGAGCTGCCTGACACTTTTACTGGGTAGAAATCCTTTTCATTCGTGGTTTCTGGTTTGCATTATTTATGTATAAATACTACTTCTACTTTTCATGCATGAATTATGCACAGGAATTTGTCTGTGATAGTGTAATTAATGCCATGTGAAAAACTACATGTGAAAGAAATAGCTGGGTTTGACATTAATTTTTAAGCTAGTTTTGAAGCCATGTGAATGTATGCTTAATTCATGCAATTAAATTGAAACTATTTAACACAAATATTTGATTTCAATCATTTAAATGTAATTTAAATATAAGTTTCACTGCAAATGATTTGTGAACTTGATTCAGGTCTTCACTACAGTGGCAGAAGGAAGTTGTCTTGGAATCTCCTTTGTATTTTTGGTCACAGGTTATTAGTCTCTGTAGTACATAAGGAAATGTAATGGAGCATAGTGTAGGGGTTACATTACCAATAAGAAAGACTTGCTGAGCATTATGTGATCTGTGGCATGGCTTGATTTCTGTTTGTACTCATCCACAGTGCATTTGGTTTAAACCCTGGTGCAGGTCACGTGGTTCATTAATTCTCCCTCATGCTGAAAAGGTAACCTGGAAACTGTTGGCCAGATATGAATTTAGCAGTTTTAATAGTTGAGTAGTAAATTCATGAGAATGTGAGAATTTGAGGAAAATATGTTTTAATGGCCATTTTATTAACCGTATTCAAAACAGTCTTGGCTTTTTAATCCAGCTGGGAGGAACTGCACCTACACCCAGCACCTAGACCAGAGCAGCAGCAAGCAGAGCAGGTGTAGACCAGCTACCCTGCCAGATGAAGAAAAACACTACTGGCTAACTAATCACGTGACTAACTGAAATACTAGTTTAAGTAGACTGTTGCAACCACTGGAAGGCCACAGAACACGTCTTTACATTACTGGAAATAGAGACAGCCATCTGAGAGTGATGACGCCTACCATTGCCTAGCAACTAAGCGAGTTCCCCTGCCTGAACTAGCTTCCCTCCATATGTCAGGTATGAAAAAACAGCAGCAGGTGGATGGTTTAGTTTAGGCCTCACTAAACCTGCAAAGCCATTGCTGGATGCAAGACAACACCATTCTGAGATGACCACAAAACAGCCCTCCAAGGGCATTGCAACACAGATGTCCCCCCATCCAGTAAAATCGCCTTCATGAAAATGACTGATTCTTATGTGACTCACAAAACACTTGATATTCATTGGTGTTAGTAAGGGGCACTGTCTGTTGGTTTTAATAGTGTGACCCCCATCTCCACGGCCCGTTTTCCATGGACTAGCCTTGACCTACCTACAAGAACGGCAGACCAATCAGACATGTAATCTGGCATTTCTGTTTTTTCTTTTTCTGTTGCTGGGGATGTCATGGTTGCGCCCGGCTCATGTAGCGCACCCTGCATTGCGTGTGCGCCGCACAGCCCTCCTTCACCTTCTGTTCCTGTTTGTCTTCAGCGTGGGTGTTCCAGTGTGGTTCCAGAGTTTCTGAACAGCCCAGTAAGGCAGCCTGTGGTGCGCACTGTTCTCTGCTAAAACCTTCCCCGGTGGCAGCTTTGATTGCAAAATAATCCATAATTGCAGCGGTCTCCCATTTACAACAGAGCACGTAAAAAACTGCAGAGGACATTACTGCCCTGTTGTTCCGGCATTGTGTTCTCTGTCTGTATGGCAGTAGGTTCGCAGAAAAGAGTGCATTTCTTTTCTTTTTTCAGAATCTCAATCTTCCTGTGTGGGTGGGGGAAGAAGAAGAATGTGGAGGCTCTTGTGTTGGGTCATACAATGAGCACATTGGCTGATGCATCTCTCTGTTGAATCCACTGTTTTATTTCAGCCACTGTGACCACAGCAAGCGAACAAAACTTATGTGGACAATGCTTGCAATGCACAGCTGTGATCATGTTGCATTTATGGTGTGAAAAACAGACTCCTTGGAGCTGAAGCCTGTCAGAGAATGGTTATGAAGAAGACGGAAAATGGAATCATCAGTGCCTGATGATAATTCTGGAAGGGAAAAGTCCACTTCAGTTTACTGTATTGACGGACTCTCCACGTGTTGGCCAGGATGTATCTCGCTTGGATGCACAAAGATCAGAGGCCTCATGCACATTCAAACTCAGATTTTTTTTATTTTTGGCCTCTCTCAGATATAAAATGAACATTTTAAAAATTTCTAATTATTGTCTTTTCTAATATGCATGCTTGATGATCTTTGATTATACGAGTCAAAAGTATTCTTCTAAATATGGCTGAGAACACCGGTAAAACCCTAATCCCCTTTCCACTGTGTTGCTTGCTCCTCCAGTCAATTGGCATCAGAAATAATAAAATGGTCACAAGATCTTACCTCAATGGGAGAGGTAGTACCTTGACCCACCATGCACATTTGGACCGGATAGAAATGAGCAGGCATTACGGCTTGTTAGCATTAGAACAGCTTTGTTGGCACCAGATTTGCCGTGTGCACTGCGGCAGTTATGCCACTCAGTTGGCAAACTAGAGTGGTGAGTATGACTAGTCACTGTCTCTAAATGTGCGAAAATAGTGAAAAACACATTCAATCATCTTTTGGTTCATTTTGGGAAATAATTGGTTAGATGAATTGCTTATTACCAGTTAATATTATTAGCTTTCTGGTAGCTACTGCCCTGCAGCTTCCAGCCTGGTGATTGCTTGGGGTTAATACCTATTCCTATATATACTCAAACGTTAAAACGCGTCCCAGAAAACCTGGAAATTCTAGTTAGTCATTGAGAACACGTGGAAAATTATTAAATGGTTAAAAAACTATCAGTGATGGCAATAAAAATGAAGCAAATAGCACTGCAAAGCTACAGTACAAAGAAAAACACAACAACTCGACAGATATAAAAGTTGTGGTTTGGGGTATGTTTAATGACCAAGTAAAAGTTGCTCAAATAGTTGAAAAAAAACTATGAAAATCACTGCAGATCGGTGTCTTGAATTCACGTGTGGCAGAACATTTTCTAGTAGTCCTATTCATCTTCTTGAACCAAAGTATGGAATCGAGATGCGGAGTACAGTCTCTCTTAGCCGTAAAATGGGGGAAACAAATGACATAAATCGCCTCCGGTTTCCTCTCACAGTCCAAAGACATGCATGTTGGGTTAATTGGACAGCCTGAATTGCCCCTAGGTAAGAACGTGTGAGAGAATGGTGTGTGTGCCCTGTGATGGATGACAACCTGTCATCCTTATTCCCGCTTCTCGCCCAATGCTTTTCTTTTTTTCTTTTTTTGCAATTTCAAAAAACATGCAGTTGCCATCCACTGTATTCCTTTTCCCTTCTGCGTAATCGCCTGACTGAGTGCAGATTCCGCCATATTCCTTGTTTTCTACCCTACTGAGAAAACCATCTGGTGAGCATATGAGAACCACCTACAATCCCACACAAAAATCAAATGAACTTGCACAATTTTGGTGTGGAAGCACAGTGCTGCAGTTGTGGTTATAATGAATGCATAATCAAAGGCAAACTTTATTTTTTGGAAACACGTTTGTGTTAAAGCCAACGATGGCCGGGCCCACATGAAAGCTAATTGAGCACATTGAGGGCTTTTTTTTCAGAATTCTTCTGTTACTCTTCAGGCTCACCTGAAGCTCTTTTGAGACTGTTTGGACTCTCTTGATGCTCACTGTAGCTTCTCCCGTGTCCCAGTGAGTGCAGACACTGCTCCCTCAGCTGCTTCTCTGGTGAGCTAAGTTAATGAGCTGGCCTGAGAACTCTGCTGCATTTCACTCCGCTTATATGTCCCCCAAACCTCAGCAGAAACTCAGGTGGCATCAACTCTGTGCCTCTCTGTTTATGGCCGAAAAAGCCTTGACCTTATTTAGACCAGTAGCCACAACTCCACAGCTACAGGACAGTTACTGCACCTGAAGGGAACCCATCTGGGCTATTTGTGTCCAGACAGACGTGGCTTCTGTCTCGGTCATTTGTAGTTAATTGTTCAATATTGACTGCGGTCTGGGGGGGCTGGGTGTGGAGTTGAGCAGTTTGGCATGGAAACAGTGGGCAGAAGGAGTCAGGGAGGCACAAAACGAATGGCAAGTAAATATTAACACAACAGGTAACCCAGTGCCTCAGTTACTGGAGGTGTGTGTGTATGTGTGTGTGAAGACTAAGAGAGAGAGAGAGAGAGAGTATAGTATTTGTGTGCACTCTGCATGAGTGCATGTGTTTTTTGCTATATATTTTGTTTGCATGCACAGTATATATGCGAGCGTGAGTGAGAGTGGCAATGGAAGAGTAGCCTAATGCATTTATGAGAATGTCAGGGAAGTGATGTGCGTGAGTGTATGTAAATATTGGATCTTCTTCCTGTGTATGTGTATGAGGGCAAGTAACAGGGATAGAGAGCAGAGACGGCGCTGGCTCCTAGCAGAAGGGCGATTGCTGCGGTTTTGCTGAGTCATGGGGGCTGAGGCGTGACTGCTGTGCTGATGCTGGAAGGCCCAGCCTTGCTGCTCCGTAGCTGGTGGTGCTGTGGTGCAGACTGCTGCAAGTGGGGGGGGGGGGGGTGGGAGGCAGCAGGGTCCGGCCCATTCATTCTGCCCACGAAGGCCAGGGAAGCACTCCCATTCATACATACAGGGAAGAGGAGAAACTCAACACTCCCTCCAGGGAGGGAGGGGGGGGAGGCAGGGCAGGAGCCGCGGGGAGGAAAGCGCGTTTACCCCAGGGAAGGATTTGAGAGAGGCTCTGAGTGGCATCTGAGCTCTTAATTCAGGGCCATTTGTTCTGCTGGCAGGTCACTATTCACAGGATGTCTCTGCAAGTGCATATTACAGACCCGGAGGCTGAGCTTCAGATCTGGCCACTGTGCTTATTTCTCACTCGTGTAGGAGAGTTTCAGTGCTGGAACCCTGGCAAACAGTACATCACCATCTTTACACCAATGAGGAAATGGTATTCGTGACTCAGTTCTTCAGTTCTCAGACTGAAGTTCTGAACTGCCAAAAATTGGATCTCGGTCTGTAATTGAATTCTACTCATTGAAAGGGCAGATTTTGTGCCGGTATCGCTGGCCGATTCGTTGAAAGGGCAAGCTTCAGTAAGATGTCTTTGGTAATAGGTGTTGAATATGCATGCTTTCAGTGATGACAAGGCCTGTTCATGCCTGCATATTGTTCCACAGGAGGCCCTAAGCACTGTGTCACACAAACAGGATTCCTAGTCAAGCACAGAGATAATCAATGCAGTGCATTTTTTTCAGCTTGTTTTTCATGTGGAACAGGGGTGGGGATCTTCAGCAAAGAAATAAAATTAATAAAAACATTTCTCAAACTGGGGAAGAAACATATGTGTGGTCTTACAGAGAGCTGTGTTTGTCCTAGGAGTCTCAGCATAGCTGTGCTCTCTTGTTATTGGCTCAACTCCACTGTGTCCCTATTGCTAACTTCAACACCTGAATCCCAAGGGATCCTGGAGATTGGGTAGTAGTGTGACAGAAAGTGAAGAGCTCATGCTTCTCACGGTCTAGCTTTTAAATGTGTCTCCCCAGGGGAATCTCTCATAAATAAAACTTTCATGTTCTTCCAGCTTTCCCGACGAAAAGCTGTCAGTTCAGTAAGGGCCTATTTTTACCAGAGCATTTTCAAAGACGTGACTTTTTCTTTTAATGCTTAACAACTTTGCTTCCACTGCTGCTTTTCTCAGCTTTGCCCACCATTATTTGGATTCAAGGCAATGATACCTTTGAGGCTGCTCCTTTGACTGGAACTAATAATGAGGAACATTAATACAGGTATAGGGTCTTATGGGAAATAAGTTTTACTGTCCAGAGCACGGGTGCTGTTGACCACACTTTAGCAGTGCAATTTTGTGAGTCTGTTCTGCATTGGTATAATTGTTTGGTCTTTTTACATTGTCGTTAATGTATCTGTTATAATTATGCTTTACTTCATTATACTCTTTGAAGAATACTGTGTCAAATTCTTGGTTGAGTAATTCCAGGATTATCTATGCGATTGAACTAATGGATATTTGGCCACCGAGAATAACTTGTGGTGCTGGGTTGGAGAGCGTTTATTAGTATATGGAGACGTACGGTAAAGGACACTGTATCCAGGTCTATGTGCCTGTACAGGTACCTATTTTCCGGCTGAACTCCCTGATCTCTCTATAATTCAGACAAAAGCCTCTCTCTGGGCGCGTGCTGCAATAACACCTGAGACGCTTGATTTACAGCTCAGGCTTTATTAGCAGTCAAAGGCAGATGACCGTATATCACCGAGAGCCCCGAATCGGTGCCAAGAACGAAGTGCTGTCGCTGCGGCAACGCTGGCACTTTGGGGCCGGAGGTTTATCCTTGGTCTGCGCCGCTTCCATCTGTCCAAAGTTGCTGTCAGAGCCAAGGGTGCTGTCCGGCACCAGGGTAACCACTCTGCTTCACTGGCCTTTGATCTGTAGCAGCTACGGCAGCGCAGACCTAGATTCTTTCAGGTGCACATCAGAAGCGAAAGACTCACTTCCTCCGTGCTGCAAATTCCATTTTGTCGGCAGTTACTGTCAAAACATTTTTCTTGCAGGTTGAGGATGATTTCAGACATGTTTATCCGGAGAGTTCCGTGAAGATGGCACTGAAGGAAATCTTGACTGTTTGCTTTGCCTCCACCACTCATTTCAACCATTAGTTAATTTTCCTTTTGCCTTGAACTCAGGGTAGACTTTCTGCTTCGCCTTGGTTTCCATGGTATCTTTTGTCAGTTTTTGAGCCAGTGTCAGTGCTGCGTATTCCCAGCTTGGGTGATAGCCGATCTTGTCTTTTCAGGCCACGTGTCGAGCGCCATTTTTCACGCAGAGCTGCCCTGGAGGGGAAGCAGCACACAACAGATGTGTTCTTTCCCACCTCCCCTCCCCCTCTCCCCCCCCCACCTCAACTGCAATTTTCCCTCACTTTCATGTTAGCGGCAGGGCAGCGCACTCCTAAACTCCTGTGTGGGCGGAGCTATTCAAGCACAATATGCCTGGAGTGTTTCTCTCAGCGAGACTTTGGACGCGACCCCGTGTAAGCAACGGTCCGTCGGCCGCAGAAGCCTCCTGCACTGTCATTAGACATGCCACGCTGCTGCTCTGCTGTGGAGCAAACACGTTGCCGCGGTTACCAAGGCCAGGGAACAGATCGAATCTGCAGTTGTCTGCACAGTGTGCCCAGGGATATAGCATTTTTGCATTACAAAGTTTCCAAAGCAGTGGGGTGATATTCACAGAGTTCAAAAAATATAGAAATGCAAATAAAATATTGGGTCATATTTGCCAATTATAGTAGCTTAAAACAAGCATGTGTTGGCCTGATGCTAAGATTATGGCAACATAAAATTATTGACACAGCATACATGTGCCAGAGAGGCAATGCAAATATACATGCAAATATGTAAAAGAGTCACATGGCCACTATGTGTCAATATCAAGGCAGTTCTGTTATAAATGATAAGACAAGCATGTAGAAATTATGTAAACTTTTGTTATACAAATAAAATTTGTTCAATTTTTACTTCATGAGTAGACAACAGCACTTTACTTCTTGCTGTGATGCGAAAACTTGGTTTCAGTTTGTATTTAGGCTATGATGTAGACTAAAACAGGGCAGTATCAGCAGCGGAATCGACCAGTACGGCTGGACACATAACGGCTATTTCCCCAACCTTCGTCCTCCCAGCCTCCATCTCCTCGGCTCTGGAACTTCTCTATTCTTCCAGGGTTAATAGGAATCCATCAGTGTACATCCCCAAAATGCCCACCCCAAAAACTTCTTCTTTAATCTAATTCTGTAATAGGCACACAATCCAAAAATCACAATTCTCATAAACAAATTTTGGTTAAGGAGTCTCATGGCAGGTTGCTGAATGTCATCGTTTGACCTCGTTAGAGAAAATGGTTCACAACAACTGAGTCACTCTCAGCTACACTACCCATGAGAAATCACAGGCTAATAAAGGGGTATTATTTATTTATTCATTCATTCATATATTTATTTACAAGCCCCTCATGTAGGTATATTGCAAGAGATAAAAGCACATGGGCAGGGTAACATCAGTAACACAATGACTAATAAAAATTTGGAAACTAGTGCTAAAATGTCTGCAACAGTAATTAGCATTAGCTTACACATAAAATACAATTATTATTCTTAAGAGCAAGATATCTGGTATCGTACTAACACAGTGTGCCTAACTATGTCATGTAAGAACAACATATATAACACTACTATATAAAATATTTTATGGCATCATGTACTGGGTGCTATGAATAGAATTTGACTCCAGACCATGGGAGCCAAGGTGAGATCTGGCAAGGTGGTATTTTTTCAGTTATCCTGAGATACTAAGTATGTGGGAAAGCTGCTATATTGAAGTAGCCATTGTTCTTTCTAGTGGATAACCGCTGAATGAATCTTCTGTCTATTAGCAGAAGCGACACAGCCAATGTGTGCCACATATAAAACAAGACTGTTTGCCAATGTCTGTGTCTGTTATTTATGCTGTGTTCTATCTATACTGTGGAACACTAGGTGCTTCATGCTTGGCAATTTTATTTTGAGGTCTTGGAATTTCAGTTCTTTTCCTTTTAAAAGACATGCTTAATGCTGTAGCAGCTGATTTAGACACACACTTTGAATTCACAATGTTGGCTTCAGGGCTGGCACTGAGACTTCTTATCAAAAGTCTCTATCCACTGAGGTCATAAAAGGCCTACCATTTAAGTGTTTATTACTGTGCTGTGATTGGCTCCTGGCATTGTTGGTATATTGTGAGGAATGGAACCGTCATGCAGCGGTCCATTAAGCTTACAAAAAGCCATTTGTGTTATCTACCCTTTTCGGTGGTAATGCATGCGACTGCAAAACTTAATTGTTACCCATATGAATGTTAATGCTACATTAAGATAACTCTCTGATAGGTTCCCGAGAGGGAAGGCAGGGAGATGAAATGTAATATCATAAACATCTGAAACTGGTAGGCATTATAAATAACTCTCAGATATTTATGGATATTTATAATCTGTACCTCCGTTGCTTATCAGTCCTGGATTATGACACTGCTACATGGTTTTCCAGTTGTTGTCAACAGGTTTAGCACTAATCACCCATTCTGTGAACATCTATGTTAACAGTCTATTATTTGAATTAGCAGTCGTTGGTATATTTTTGAGAGATGGTTTAATGGTAACAAATTTGATTCATCACATAATTACAAATTTCCATTTATTATATGCTAAGTGTTTTCAGCATGTTTTTTTACGGAAAAAAACTCATCATGCTGCACAAGGTAGTTGAGATTATTGTTACAAAAACCAGACAGCTTTTGTAATCCTTGATTTTGGTGGGCTCTGGTTTTTCATGGTGAATTTCAGAAAAACACATTCCCTGCTAATGTGTTGAATGATTTAACAGAACACTGCTCGTCTGTGACATATTGACAGCAGTTGGCTCATGAGGCTTGTGTTTACCTTTGGCAGTGTGATCCAGATAGACCAGATGTTAATGGTCCATTAGGAGGAGGTGCTGTGTGCGGTAAATTCTGTGTACATTTGGAGCATAAGAAACGCTATCACTCAATTTCAGATTACAGATTGTAGAGGTTATTCTGCTTTCAGGGGGAAAGAAAGAGCTGATACATTAAATTAATTAACCACTGAGACCTTACATATTTAGCATCCCTGCGAAATTGTCCAGTGAATTGAACATTAGAGTCAAATCTGCTGCGGTGGTCCAGAATTACTACATGGTCTCACAGATGGAAATTAATATGATGGAATTACCCATCTGAGGTCAACTGTTTTCCAAAAATTGCTGCATTTATGCAAAGTCTTGCCAGGCAGAGGAACGACATTATACTGTACAACAGTGACCTCACAGAAAGATTTCACAACATGCAATCACTTTTAATTAATTCAACCGGCCTGCCAAGGGTCCAAGACTTTCTTGTGACTTTTGAAAGTAGAACAATGTGTTATTGTTATGGCCAACATGGATGGTAACAATGGTGGCATATATTTTCATAATGATGACTGGACAAATGTTTATCTGGCTAAGAGCCGGGTTTAAATTGCATTTTCTTGCTAATGTGAAACATGGCCATCATGATTATATGTAACTGGTGTCCTTTGGTTTTTTTTTTGTAGTTGCCTGCTTCTCAGTACTATTTGATGTTATTTCCAAAGTAGGAACCAGTAAAGCAAGAGTGACCTTCTGTGCCACCATCTGCTGTTCATATTAGAGAAAGTTGTGCATGTATTCCTGTATGGCATGGCTGTAATACTTCCAGCACCATTTCTTTTAAAAGCAACCATATTCCATGGCCATGCGTACCTTGCTCTTTTCTAACTGGTGGAATGGGTTAAAGGGGTAAGTCATTCACTAAAGATTATGCGAGCCAGACTGGCTGAAACTGATTCCCGAACTCGCCCACTTGTGCCGGCAGGGGAACATGCTGTCATCCCATTAGTTGTCCATCTGCAGAGGACTGGAGCAACACATTTCTGTGAGGACATTCAATGTGCCTGTGTTGCACAGGAAGTGACATCATCAACATTCCTAGAACTCCCACACCATTCCCAGCATATGCTCAGTGGTATGTATTATGTTTGAGAATGTAGCCTTAAGAATGTGCATGTTCTGTCAATGATGGTAGATACATTTCTAAAATTTTCTGGATTTGAGAATTTATTATTTTCTTTTTCCCTTAAATTTTTTTCCCAGATGTGGTAATGATTTTAAGATTGTTTTTTGTGTATGATTACTATAATCTGCTTTAAGTTTAATAATATCAATAAGAGATGTAAGCTCATATGCCTAGCAAATGCTGTGGTTGTCTCTGTGAGTGAGAACATCAATTCATTTACCAGCATTATCAGTACCACAGCAAAAAAGAAAATGTATTAAAGTGCAAATGGGTGGATGGTAGTGGGGGAGGTTTCACCATAGTTGCAGTGTATATTAAGTTGTTATGGGTTGGTGAATATTGATAAATTTTTATTGGTCAATCTCAATTTTTGTGTTTTTTTTGGCTAAGATATTTTCCTCTTTGAACCATGGCTGAACAATGGCTGAAAAATGTAAACCTAACCATAGATTTAAAGAACCCTACAAGAAACCTCCTAAAACATGACACACACAGACTCGCTCATAAACATTTTCATCTCATTGCATCTTCTTCTTAGAGAAAAGTATAGAGTTGCAATAGCTGTAAGATGTATATTACAATTCACAAATTTGTGTACTGGAGGGGGCAAAGATGGTAGAATTTCATTGCTAGTAGTAAAATAAAGAGTAGCACTTGTGTCAGTCTATGCACCAAATTCTTACAATAAAACCTTTATAACAAATTAGCACCATTAATCCTTGACTTGTCTGAGGTTCGATTAATCATTGGGGTTGATTTTTATACAGTGTGGATTGTTCTGGGACAACAGAATTGCACCCTCAGCTTAGCATTGGGTTATTGACTTATGGAGGCAAATGAACCCTTCTACTTGAGAATTCACTTTCTTTTCTTCTCGACATAGATCATTCTCTCTGACAGACTTCTTATTAAGCGTCATTTGAATCAGTTCAAGGTTTTGACCACTTACTACTATCACTGTCTAATTAAAAAATGATATTTTGGAGCTTGACAATTGGTCGTGTGCTGGTCAGTGGTGCTTTAATATGATGTCGCTTCAAAATGGAGCCTTCAAAAAGCAATCTGAAGAACAATTAACAGAATTTCACTATTTCAGTGTTCACAGATGTTCTCACTATTCTATCAGCTGATGTGAGAAGGCATATGATTGCCTAGAATGGCAATTATATCAAATGGGTCCATATTACATCACACTTTGGAGCATGGTTATAACAGTAGTGAAAGTATCATAATTCATTTTTTTGTAATGGTCTCAACTTGTAACATCTGTTCTCCAGCATTTAGCGTTTCTTAAAGCTATGGCAGGGCTGGCCTCTCTCCCCTGTGTCGTATGCCCTCTCTCTTGAACCAACTGTTCTGACTGTTAGACAATCAACTTATCAAGACCCTATCTCTATACATGGCATTTTATTTCCATTTGAACACTGATGATGTTTTATGAATATCTTGGCCTCACCAAAACAAAATATTTAGTTAATTCTAGGCCTTCTGATTCTAAAATTAAATTTAGGCCATGTGTCCTGTCTTTTGTCAATATGGCTTTACACTAAAGCACATGTTGCTTGGCATACCTTCTAACAAAATTTGGTTCACTCCCCTAGACTTGAGGTCTTAATTTGCCCAAATATTTCCCTGAAATAGTCAAAATTAAGATTTGGCTCTATAATTATACCGTTTGGGGTTCAGCTGAAAGCCTTTCCAATATCAACGTTAGATGGTGTCATCAGTATGCTCTTTTCACAAATTATTACACGCTAAATACAAAACCAGGGGCTTGGTCCCTAAGATGTTAATCTGTTAAATGCACTCATACTGTAAAACCATTACTCAAGTCTTTATCAATAAACACACTACAGATCTTGTACCACTTTCTAATGAGATTCACAGAGAGAGAGTGTAGCAGAATATATCTTTGTTATCCGGAAATCCAAAACAATTAAGATGATTCATTACAATTTTGCCTACATATCATACCCGACACCTAGTTTTATCACTTGGGGCTTAATTCCTTACCCCACTGTTCCTTTTGCCCTAAGCATACTCTTGGCCCTTTCCTAATAGCGACTAATCTCTGTTAAACTGCCGAGATGTAATTAAAATTTTTAGGATGCATGGAGAATAACTTTTTTAAAAGTTTTATTTTAGTCTGATGCTGTTTTGTGAATAAATTCTCATCAACAATAGATGTATACTTAATAGTGGTTATCAGTGGTTGCTGGGCTGAGGTGGGTGTGGGAAGGCATTTTTATTTTGTTTTGTTTATATCCTCTAGAGACCAGGCAGATAAAACATTTAAGCATATTAATTTATTTACATAATACAAGTGGATGGATGACAAAAACATGCTGCAGTAAAAATATTTTAAAAAATATTATTTGTATTATGTCCCTTCTCATGCAGGTTTCAGCATAGTAGAATATATGGTCATTGAGATTAAGAGAGTTATGTCCCCTAAAGGGGACAAAAATGAATTGCAGTCTTAGGAGAATATATTTTAGGGCGTGGGGGGGGGGGGGTTGAGTCTCTCTCTCTCTCTCTCTCTCTGTCACTAGCTATTATTTATTTATTTACTTTTGCTTGTGCATTAAAAAAATAAACCAATTAAAAACTGACCACATAAAATTGTTCCCAGAATTCTGGGCCTTCTACGTCTGGCCAGGGGCCTTTCAGCAAATGCACTAATGATAATTAAAGGAGAGAGGAAAGAGCGCATTCTCGTTAGAGCCAGAGCAATAAAGCAATGCAAGGGGAGCAGTCTCGGTGACATATTGCTGGCTACCTGTTGCTCGATGCAGATTCTGAGTGCTGCGCTGTGGTGTTTTAATGCAGATGGAATTTTTTAATGTCATTTTCTCTCCGGTGCTGAGAACTTTACGTGGAAGTCAGTTTTCAAAAGCTCATGAAAGTAATGGATAAGACAGGCTCACTCACAGCTTGTGTGAAATCTCTCACCACTACAAGAATGCAGTTTGTGTTCTGTTCATGCGTCAGGCTTCATTGATCTCTGCATGGGTGTAAGCTTGTAGACGTCTCTGCAGGCTGTGAACTACTGAAGCAGCGGCTTTGCTGGTGAGTCGGGGTGGAGCACCTATGATCGATGTTGCGGTATTCATTGATTGGGTCTTGTGTTTTCTAATCACGGGTGAGCAGAATCTTTCGATTCTGCGTGTGACTTTGCACCCTGATGCACCCTGACACCCCCACTTGTTTATTCTCCTAAGCTGGGCCAGCTTCATGGGGAAACTGCCCTCTGGCCTTATCATCAAAGCACAGAATCTCTGATGCTCCAGGTTGGGTTTGGGTGGGTCTGTATGATGAACTGTCACTATCTGCCATGTAACTGCAAGCTTCTGTGTGATGTTAGTCATGTTTCCACGGGAACAGAAAATCCTTAACTTGTATTATACACTGGTCAGGGGAAACGGTCCTCCATGCTTCTGTACACTGAAAAGGAAGGGTGCCCATGTGGTGCCAAAAGCAGACTGGTAATGCCAGCTATGCATTTAATGTTTGTTGGGGGAAGATTTAACGGTCTGTCAGGAGGCCAAATAATTTGTGTTGCCAGCATCTGGTTGGACTACCTCAAGCCAAGGAGACAAGTATCCAGAAATGTGCTTTGAGTCAATGATCAATGCTTGGTCCAATGACTGTTTCTTACTTGTGTTTGCATCTACTATAGTTCAGGTATCCTGTCCAAGCAAACTGTCACTCACATCGCACTCATTTGGTTAATGCTTATTACATTTTCTGCCAATGTGGCTACAATTACATTTTGAGTTTAGCAGACACGCTTATTCAGCAAATCAGGTTAAGTATCTTGCTCAAGGGTACAACAGCAATGCCCCACCTGGGAATCGAACCCACAACCTTTAGGTTAAGCCCTGCCTGTGAATCAATGTAGGTTAGTCTTAGTTGCACCTATTAAAGGTGTTCCTGCCATAATGGAGACCTATAACTGTGCATTAAATATTATTTAACCAGAGTAGAGAGCTCAGGGCCAGCCACTGTGTAGTAATACTTACTACAAGGAAAAAGACTGGCTTTGACACAGAGTAATTATCCATCATTTTAAAAGGGTAAGCACCACATAATGGCATCCCCGAAAGATATTAGACCAATTTTCGTCTACAAGTTTTTCATTAAATTTAGCTGAAATTGTTGTTAGTATGGCTTCAGATTCGACAAATTATCACTCCTGATGGAAACACCCGAAGTCACGCAGGAAAATTACTTATGTGATGTGTGATGCAATAAGCGGAAGAGAAAGAGCTCTGCCATTATACCTTTAGGTTAAAAAGATTACAGAAAAGGACAGCATTGAAATATCTGACTGAGTAAAAGGACATTATCAGTGACTGAGATGACACTGACTCTGATGAGTCTAACCCTAAACTTATATGAACTAATACTGCCAATATGCTGGTTGGTAGGGTAGATTCAGGGTACATTCAGGGTACATCCAGGGTACATTCAGAGGATCATCAGACCCTACACACCAGCCAGACCTCTCCGTTCGGCCACCTCTGGAGGCTTGGCACCTCCCCCTCTCCGCGTCTGCACTTCCCGCTCCCGTCTGCTGTCTGTCCTGGCCCCTCGCTGGTGGAATGACCTCCCCGTGACGGTCAGAACAGCAGAGAATCTCACCACTTTCAAACGCAGACTGAAGACTCATCTCTTCAGGCTGCACCTCTCCCCACCCCTCTCTAGCCTATAGTTCAGCTCACTGTATCTAGCTAGGATAATTTGATTATGTTAGTGTATCTGGCAGGATTGTTTTTGTATGATTAGGTGTGATTCCAGTGCTAGTTTGTACTTGGTAGGATTCTTGCTTGCTGAACAAGCTTACTCTACAGGGTTGGAGTCCTGATCGATGTGGTCACTTCTGGCACTACGATCCTTACTTTACTCTAGTGTTTCTTTTGCGCCTCTACATCATGAAACCTATGCACTTGTTGTACGTCGCTCTGGATAAGAGCGTCTGCTAAATGCCTATAATGTAATGTAATGTAATGTAATGGTAGATCACGTTGTGCTGGCCATTGGAAAAGTAGATCACAAGTCAAAATAAAATTGATCTTTTAGGGCTTATTTCTTGCCTTTATGTTTTTTTAATGTTGTGAATCATAAAATTGGACAACTTCTTCTATTTGGCTAGTGTATTTCAGTTTTTGTAATTCTGTAGTTTTGTAATGAGTTCTGATCCTTACACTTTAAGTAATCGTCCATGCTTGGATCCACCTTTATAAATCAGAGGTCATTCTCTTTAGCATCCTCTGTGTTTGTTTTAGTGGGGCAGCACATTCACTGCAGCTTTGCAAACAAGAGCTGCTTGTTGATGTTTCTGCTTGTGGAAATAGCTGAGAGCTAAGCCATCAAAGCAAGTGTATTCATTGGCAAATGCAAGAAGGGATTTAAGGCATAGCAAGTTGAGTAATATTCAGTTTGGACATGCAGGTATGTTTTTTTAATGGAGGCCAGCTCCAAGTATTACCTGTCCCTGAAAGCACAACCGCAGCCTATCTGTCAGAAGAGCTTGGTGTCCGTGCCAGGCTTGCTCAGTGGGCCACATCTCAGCCATTCACCAAAAGGAGATGTGATGTGTCAACAGGCCACTAGGAGCAATGAATGGCTGGTTGTTGACTCTATTGAGAAACAATACACTTCAGCTCTGTAGTTAAGCCATTTAAACCCTCTTAGTGTTGTGGGCCATGTCCTGTTAATTGAGTTTCATGCCTGTTTGCCTTCTTGAATTAAGCTTAAAGTGGATGGGCAAGCTCTGCGTGCAGTCACTGATTCTGTTATCGCTGGCTGTCAGGACCTAGGACAGCTCCCGTTTTGACCACTACAGATGGTTTGAACAGAAACCAATATAAGTGTTCTGTTATTCAGACCAGATCATTGTGAAGGCAAAGTAGGCCTGGGCAGTTCTGTTCAATCACATCTCATGCTACCCTGTCTGGAAAGTGCATTCTTGCAGTCAGTGAAGTCCCTATCCAACATTAACGTGGTTCTGTAAATGGAAGTAATATTAGATTATCATCAGACATTGTCCCGGTGGACACTTGTTTTCTGATGTAGCTTCAGGCTTAGTGGTCTGCTTTGGTTAAATCAAGTCAAATTGACCGCTCAATTCACGGATTGTTCAGATTGTTTGTGTTTATGCATGAGGGTTGAATTACACAACGAGAAAGCCTTGACGAACAGATGCCAGACTTCCAGGAAGGCATTGGTTTGTGAAGACTGAAATCCGAATTGTTTAGAATGCATTACTAAGCTCTCAGGTGAGCAAATATGAAGGGAGTAGAAATAATGGGGATAACCATGGCAACAGGCCTCATAAAAGAAACCCATCCCAACACATTATCCTGACAAACAAAGGCAAAGGAGAACTTAATATCGGCCTCTGTTTTATGAAGGTGCATTGTGGCCATTGCTTGAACTGTGTGCTGAGCGAATGCATGTTAGGGCTGTTTGCCAAGGAGGTGAGATAAACACTTGGACAAAGCCGCTAATTGTAAGGGGACATAATAGCACTCACCAGTGTAATCCATCCAAGACACTAAACAACTAATAGCGTATTCAGAACAATACTCAAATCCTTGAAAATGATTGAAAATGCGAGTGATCATGTTCAAGTTGTGTTAAGTGTGTCATGTTGGTGGCCAGCACTGTACAGTTCATTGGTTATTTGGAAAAGGAGTTAACTCATTTTGATTGACTTTTTGACATATTTGTAGTGGACAACAAGAACAACCAGAGTAGTGTCATCCAAACAATGGCCTGCAATATACTGTACTCAGAATGAAAGCATTGGAGTATTGGTGGATGGGCAGCAACATACCCTAGCTTTAGAAGGCCCAATGGTTTCTTCATGTTGCAATGGCGCTCCACGAGATAACGGCAAGTGTATGCTTGGACTACTTTATACTAAAAAAAACAGACAGAAAATAGATAACTCAAATCACATAGGCTGGATTTTTGCAGTGCATAAAGGCTGTTGTTCATTTGTGCTGTGATTTGCTACGCTTGGGGTCGAAATGTTGTTGTATGTGATTTGTATTGCCATAGTCATTTTTCTCGGGTTAATTTTGCTTCATTCAGTTAACTCTTCTAACAGATTTTATCTGAAGATTACATCACTAGCCAATCCTTTTAAATGCCAGGAAAAGAAGGCTAATTTCAGGCCCCTGCTGCAAACGCTGTCTGGGGCTGATTTACTGAAAATCTGATGACTGTGATTAATAAGTAATGAGGAGCACAGCCCAGCATGAAAACAGCTCTGTCTGGTGTATTCCCTTTGGATTCTCACTGCCCTTAAACGGCAGTCCCTTCCAGTGGTAATGAAAGTCATTGCTACAAAATCAAATAAATGTGAAACTTTTCAAGGTGTATGAAGTGTGCAATTTGAGCATGTCAGTCATAATTAAAACAGTGTTAACAGAGCTATCCGAAAAGAGAAAGATGTTAATGAATAATCATAACAATTATTCATAATCAAGTCATCTTTTTGTTGTCATTTGTTAATGTGCTTAGTATTGTTGGCTCTTTTTAAGAATACTTTTCAGTAGTAAATTACGCAGCCTGCTCACGATTGATACCTCTTGTACTCTCTACTCTTATGATTTGACACTGAAGGCCCATGGGATTGATACCACCTGTTAATGGCATTGATGCTGTTGCATTGTGCAGTTTGTTTCTGACATTGATACCGTGGGCTCGTGGGATTGATACTGTTTATTCTATTGAAGCTGTTGGCTCATCAGCCTGATACTGTCTGCTCATGGGATTGATACCGTCGGCTTACCTGATCTGTCCTCCGCCGCTTCATTTTTAACGGTCAGCCCCTGCGATACTATCAGCTCGTGAGCGCTATTACTGTAAGCTTTGGAGATTACCGGCTGGAAATGTTTGCCAAAATGCTCCGCTGGCACCGTAGGACGTGTTGCTTGTGATTGGCGTAGGTGCGTCATTAAAAAGAGTGTGTCTCACAGAGAAACCCTACATGCCGATGTTCAGGGGTCCATCTTCATTCATTGATATATTGATGTCACTAACCGGTTAAATGATCTCGTTCTCTTCAGTGATGGCTGTATGACTTGAGCCCGGGAGCAGAGGAGAACCCATGGCAGGCTCGGAGCTGTCGGGGGCGGGGATCCCCAGCGGGGCGAGGGACACGGAGCTGGACGTCCTCAGCTTTCTGGACACACTTGGGGCGGACAACGGGACGGCGGAGCGATGCTACAGGTCCCACTCGCGCAGCAGCGTGCTGCAGGGCCTGCCCTTCGGGGGCGTGCCCACGGTCCTCGCCCTCAACTTCATTCTGTGGCTGGTGAGCGTTTACACAGCACCACCTCTTCATCCCTTCATCTCCCTCATCTCTCCTTCACCCAACCCCCCCCCCCCTCCCCCGTCTGCTTTTTCTCTCTCCAGCCTCAGCTTTAGTCTAACACACTTTCAGGTTTGTTTTATTTTACTTGTCACTTTTCCTTTGCTTGAACTTCTGTGTGAATGCCTGTAGTTATTCTTTTCTTTTTTCAGAACGCTTTTTTTGTTGTCATAGGGCTTTTTTACTCGAGCACAAAACAGTCGTCCTTTCCTGCTGGGGTTTGATTACTCCCTAGGGGCTTTGTGCTCGCTGGAGTTCTAGTCTGTCTCGCTTAAATGCGAGCAGAACCTGGCCGCATGCTTTTAATTTGGTTAGGATGGAGAAATTCAGTCCCCGTCCCATTAGCATAAGCCAATTTCACTGCCAACTCATTCCCTGTCTCTTTGTTCTCTGCGTGTGTATTGTGCAGAGTTCTGGAAGGGGATTGTCTTCAGCCTGTCGTATGTGTACCCTTCACCTTGATTGCGGCGCCACCTCTCGAACATGTTTGCCTTTTTATTAATCTTTTTAATTGGCTTAGAACAACAAACCCATCTTAATTGCACATCAAAGTCAAAGATAGCAGCGGAGGGGGGGGAAGCAACGCTGTTCAGATCGTATCGTTTTGCGGAGTAAATGAATAAAAACTCCCGGCGGATGATAGGTGTCTACGCCGTAGCGGGGATTAAAAGACAGAGAGGGCCACTTTCACGAACACCGCAGACGTACGGCTTTGGTAATTGGCCTTGACCGAAGCTCAAAGGCGGAGGATTTAATCTCGCTCTGGGTCCACCTGTGTGTGTTAATTGAGCACCTTGTTGCTCAGTGAAGGTCAACCGGGCCGTGTGGAGCTCTTCAGGGCTAAATGGCAGACCTTGGAGCTGGGACCCCTAGCTACAGACGCTGATTTGTCATTGTATAGCAACCGGTCTGGGCCATAATTATAGGGACGGGGTGCTGTGTGTTGAAGTGGAATAAAGAACAGTTGAATGGCAAACAGCGAAGCTAAGTTCAAGGTTGTGAGCAACTGCAACTGTAGATAATGCTACCGTAAGGACAGAATTGTTCTA
Source organism: Anguilla rostrata (assembly GCF_018555375.3). Classification (NCBI taxonomy): domain Eukaryota; kingdom Metazoa; phylum Chordata; class Actinopteri; order Anguilliformes; family Anguillidae; genus Anguilla; species Anguilla rostrata. Next base: position 20,044,105 of record NC_057933.1, on the reverse strand, counting down.
TATGAAACCAGAACTCAAATGTGTATTCATGTTTTATCAGACAACACAGTTTCTATGGTGTGCATTTTACAATAACAATTTTTGGCAAATATTGAAAAACTGTTGTTGTGAATTGTACACAAGCATATGTGTCATTAAAGGGTGGGACAACAAATGAATGGCTGTGAATGTAGCAACATTTCTGTTATTGATTTCCAGTTTTCCTCACGGAGGCTGAAGTTACTGCGTGCTATCCTGCTGCTCTAGCCTGTGTGAAACCCACACCTTTGGTTGCCATCCTGACCGTCCTTTAGTCAGTGTATACACATTGACCGCTCCCTCTTAGTTTCCATGACAACGACTTAACACTCTTAGCAAAGAAATGGCTCTTTATCACTGCTGTTTTCTTATTGTTTTTCGGTCATAGCTATATCATTACGGTGGTGTTAAGAATAACAGCATGCGGGGCTGGGCTACACCACAATGCGTGTTTCATAATATTTCACATCAGCTTGCTGAATGTCACAGTCTGTTTGATGTCATGGTCCTTTAAAAAAAAAAAAAGTCTTGCTTTGCTCCGTAGGTTCCCTGCTAATTACACACTCTGCCATATGCCAATAATTTTCTGTGTGCAGGTGTGCAGTTATTAGCAGTGTACAGCTGCGGAACGTAGTGTACTAAAAATTCTTATAAGAACGATTTCAAATCCAGCACTCAGACACATGCGCCATACATGTGGCAAACATAGTTAACAGCCAATGGCAGTGCAACTGTCTAAATGGGGAACTGATTGAGCAGAGATGCATGCTCCATTTAAGATCTCCCCTCTAACGGTCCAGCAGGACAGGAGACTGGCCCCAGCTGTGTCTATGCCACCGCGTCCCCGACAGATCACATTATGGCTAATGAATGTGAGCCGATATTTACCTCTGTGTGTGGGAGTGAGAGGGAGAGAGAGAGAGGGAGAGAGAGAGAGAGAATATGCTGTATGTGGCAGGTTTGCTATTGCCTGAGGGACATTGTGAGTATACACAAAGGCACATAAATCTTCAAATCCTATTAAATTATTTACATGTTTATTACTGTCCATGTTATACTGTGTGCGTGTATGTGTGTGCATGTATGTACGTGTGTGTGTGTGTGTGTATGCGTGTGCGCATGTGCGTGCACTTGTGTGGGTGTGTTCTACATGTGGATGCTCTAATGTTCTAGTAATTATCAAGCTGAAATGCAACTGTTGTGAATCATTTGGGAAGATGGTCACCTTTTTACATAGGGTAACTCCACACGTATTGTATCGAAGTAGAATAAATTACACCCATCAAAATGCGTTAGCGTACTATTTTTAAAAGCTGAATAAAATATAGACCATTTTTGGACCTGCTATTATTATTATTATTGTTATTATTATTGTTATTATTATTATTATTATTATTATTATTATTGTTCTTGTTTTTGTTGTTGTTGTTGTTGTTGTTATTTTGCATAGTACCTTGTGCATTGGTTGCTTTGGCAACAGATGAAAATGTTGCACATTTGTTTCGTGGAGAAGATAAAAACGTGTGAGGGAGTATACAGTTTGTGAGCGTGAAAGACAACGCTTGCGTGAGTGAAGCATGAAGAGAGAGAGAGAGAGTGTGTGAAAGAGAGTGTGTTAATGAGGGAGTGAGAGAGAGAGAGCGAGAGATTGATAGAGCAGTGCTGCGCCAGGCCCTGTCACCGCTGCTCTGTTTTTCAGTTTTTGCTGCTGATCTTCTCATGCCTGCGGAAAGCAGCCTGGGACTACGGTCGCCTAGCTCTACTGATGGACAATGACAGGTAAAGTTCCCCTCTCAAACCTGAAGGAGCAGCCCCCCTCTCCCATTTCATAGATACAGTCAGTCAATAGCTTGTCTCATACAGACAAGTGTCAAAATGGGGGTTGTAGCCTGCCTGGAGTGTTTGTGGTCTCATGTGTTCCCATCTCCAGAATCCTCTTAGTTTTACATTCACCATGCGTTTGGATTCTCTGTCCTGTTTAACAATAGTTCCCCCTCCTGGATAAGACTGGTATTGCACAAATTTCTGGTTTGGTATTATGTGCATTGCATATTTTGAAGATGTTTTTCCTCTTTATCCTATTTATGCAAGTTTGTCTGCTTGATTGTTTCCGTTTTTTCTTTTAAGTGTCAACACATTTCTTAGTGCTAATAAGCAAGCAAGCAAGCAGGCAGACAGTTCATCTAATTTTGTTCTTTTCATCCCTTCCCTCCACCAGCTTTGTAGAACGTCGCCGGCTGATTTCATATGAGTGATCTGTCTTTTTATTCTTTGGTTTTTTCACTTTTTGGTGGAGTGTTCTGAGGCGAATGTGGGTGAAGCTGATCAGTAATTCAGCAGACTGCATCTCACAGTAGCGTTCCTCGCGGGAAGCATCTTTCGTCTGTTTATGGGACTTATCAGCAGGAGGCGTCTCATCCGTCTGAGCTTAAAGAGTCCTATATATTCATAAAAGCAAATCCCTCAATTCAATTGTTCTTCACGAGAAGCCTGCTACTTCAAAACACCACATGCAGCCCGCTGTTGGAATTGTTAAGGGTCTTCTGAGCCAGTATGAAAGAGTCATAAAAATCATGCTCGTGAGTCACCCTCACACAGAAGGAACTGCAACTGATATGAGGCACAAAGATACACAGAATTGCTCACTAACAAAGAATAGTTAAAATCTCGGGGCTGCGTAATATGAGCTGGTGGCTCATATTTGGGCACTGTACCAGTGTGTAGATGCATGGTCTTTGTGTTGAATCTGAACCATGCTTTTCTCTGTGCAAAATTAGCTGTACCATTTCACGGGGAGTGAAATGATCTCAGGGTGAGAGACGCCGGTGTCTCTTCGCACACCAGCGACCCCTTTTGGTCAGTTAGGCATCTGCAGTGTGCCTGTCCTCCAGTGCTCTCCTCCAGCTCAGCATCAGTGCAAGCTCACCTGTTGGCCTGCTGAGAAAGACCCTGTAGCGGACATCACATGTTTTAAAGGGGAATGCACATGTGCGCATCTGCACTCTTCCAAACTCACAGAGGAAGGTTTTAGTAGAGAGTACAAATACACAAATACACTATTGCAAAATGAGAAGAAAATAGGGGTAAAATGTAAATTTTAAATCTATAGTCAGTGTGAATGCTCTGAGCTGCTGGTCTGTTCCTAGCATTCGCATTAGGGCAATAAATTCCTTTTTTCGCCCACCTTTGAAAGTCTTACCAACAGAGGAACATCCTCATGCTTCAGCAGCTTCACGGAGGCCATTGCCTCCATTCGGCAGTGAACAGCTCTCCCTCTCACACTAGAACACTGTGTTTGTATGAGGGCTGAGTGACGGATCCTCTCATTCAGTTACACCTGGTTTCCTTTGTTCCTATCAAAACCAGTGCCACTGAGACGTCAGCTAAAAAAAGGAGATCATATTCTTCCTGAAAGCTTTGTCACTGCCCTGTGTGTGCGTTCAGTCCTGCGCGAGTATGCCTCTGGCGCGGGGGATTGGGAGCGCTGCAGGGTAAACTGGCGGCTGAGCTAAGTGGAGGGGCCCCTGTTGCGGTCAGAGGTCTGCTTGCTGTCACTCATTTAGAGAAGGGCTGGGACTGCCCTGTAGGCAAAACAAATCCTAAATGTAGGTTGCCAACGAGGGGAACCGCACAATTATTTCGGAATGCCTCGGTTGCCCTACCTACTTATCTGGGTCATTCTGGAAAGTGGGGCACTGTCGCTCAAGACACTTTGTCATGAGTCACACCTCCCTACTGCCTGCTTGTAGAGATGCGTCTGCTGAATTTAAGGTGGTGGGATTTTATGGATTAAGACTAGTGTGGTGTCATTTCAAGTCTGAGTGTGTCAGGTGTTTCTGTGTGTTCTCTACCATTATTATTATTATTATTATTGTGCTTAGTGTCCTTATCAGGATGGATTGTAATTCAACCTAAGGAACACCTGAACTGACGGTTGCATGGAGGGTCAAAGAGGAAGGACCTAAATGTCCCGGTGGTGTTAAATCCAGCTAACGTGCAGGAATATCATATTGCTGCAGTTGTGCTTTTGCTAGAATCATCGTCCTTCATGAATAGTGATTAATAATGTTAAAACCAACATGTTTTCATCATGTAGTTATTCGCATTCAATCATTCAGACTATAGTTTTATCTTTTTCCTTCTTGCTGACGTTATTTTAGTGGACATCTCAGGCAAGGTCCAGATTTTAAGTCCTCTAACCAATAATTCCCTACCCTCCATAACCTCCTCCCCCTTCAAACCCCTAAACCTAACATCCACCCCCCCCCTTCCCAACTGCAGCCTCACGTCCCTGTTCTACGGGGAGCCGAGTGAGAAGGAGAAGTCCCCATCGGAGTCCAGTCCTTCGGACACGGATGTGAGCAAGGACGTGGTGAGCCGAATCCTGACAGCTGTGAGCCTCCTCACAGCTATGACCTCACACCCGCCCGCTGGAGCGTGCGCCTTCCCTGCCGTCAACAGCTGCGTGTTTGCTGTGGAGCAAGCAGTAAAATGTTGGGGTGTTAATGTTCCTCTAACAGAGTCCAAAATGAGCCATATGTACTCTGCAAGAGCTGATTTAATACTAGATCAATCATTTTACTGCAGGTCATGACAGTGTCACACAGTGAGGTCATTTAGGCTAGACATATTAAAACTTAAGCTCTCTGCCTCCTTAACATTGAGACTTTAATGTTATGTAAATGGGTCTGGCAGATGCAAGCCAAATGCGCTCATATACACATCTTAACACATGTACTCAATTGCCTTTAACAAGCGGCAGGCTTAACAGCTTATGTTTCTTCATCTCCTTTCTTCTTCTAGGGCTTCTGTTCCTGGCTGACATCACTCTATCATATGAAGTGAGTGAGGGATGTTGCTCTCCCCACCCCCCTTTTTATTGTCCCACACATAAATGCTGATGTCATCACTAAATGCAGCCCTCACGTTAGACCTCATTAAGCTGTAAAAACAAATGAAGTTGTATTCTAGCGGTCATTTGTGCTGTGGTTTCCCATGGATGCTTATACTCCTTTCAGGCGGGGCATTGTGTCCAGCCAACAGCAGATTTAAGCACTGTAAAAGGGCAATCTACAGTATCCATGGCTCCCAGACTACCATTTTGGGGTTTGATGGTTCTCTGCCCTGTTTTTAGGCCTGGAGTTAGTGGCTGTAGAACTGCTTCTAAGTTGGTGGGAAACTGAGAACCCACCCTGAAAGTCCACCATGTGTGGCCTGCCTTTTGGAGCAGCGCACACATTTTCTGCTCGGCCCCGGTCCCTTCCCTCTCTCTGGCTCCGTCCTTCCCCGCACTTGGCAGCTGGGTTTAGATGTGCAAGGCATGTCCAGACCTGGACCCGAGTACTCCGTGTTTTTGTGTTCCCAGGGACGAGGAGATCCGGAGCAAGTGCGGCATCGACGCCACCACCTACCTGTCCTTCCAGCGCCACATCATCCTGCTCATGATGGTGGTCTGCCTGCTGTCCGTGGCCGTCATCCTGCCCATCAACTTCTCTGGAAACCTGCTGGGTACCGTAGGCCCCGCCTGGAATTCTCGGGGGAGGGTTGAGGTAGCATCCCAGCTAACACTAAAAGGTTCTCACAATGTTGCTGCCATGTACTGGCAATGTTTTAACAAGCACTGTAACATTGTGAGAACATTTTGTGATTGCTGGCTCATCTGTCAGGTAGGATCAGAAGGACAGCTACAGCCGCTAAGCTGTGGTCAAGTTTATGGGGGAGATTCTCGGACATTGAAAGGCATTTATAGTGGACTGTCTAAGTGCAACACAAGGCCATATGCATGGGGTTAATATTTTTGAGCACCCTGTTCAACAACGGCTGAGGTCTTGTTTAAAATATTCCAGAACTGACGAAATCCCATAGCTACCCAAGGCCTCTGTGCTCCCTGTGACCCATTACTAATTAATAGGACAGCTGCTAGTCATTAAATGCACTACTGAATGTTTGCAGGTTGGTAAAGTGTCTGAACAGTAAACTCATGATGAATATGCATGTTAAATGACCTTAATCAGCTACAAAAATGGTGACATCCCTTATTCAAACGAGTTATTGAAATTGTTTTTCAATAATTTCATGCTTTTAAAATTTCAGGGACCTTTGAATGACGCTAACCGTGCAGTATATAATTACAGCTGAACTGAGCATAGATCACTAGGTTTTCTGACATGAAGTGAAAAAACATAACGGAATGTCAATGGAACAGAAGAGGCTCGATGCCTGTGGCAAAACTGATGGTTTCTTGATGTCACAGAAGTTCCCTTCATTCTGTGCTTTTCTCTATTGACTAGAGCGAATTCAGTGTTTTTCACCGAGAGCTGCCTCACTTTGTCCAAATAAGCAGCATTCCCAGGTCATGTATTTCTATCTCTTTCTCTCCTCAGGAGACAGCCCTCAAAATTTCGGAAGGACCACGGTGGCTAACGTCCCAGCACGGTATGTCGCAGTAGCCATTCCCTCTTTGTGTCTAGCCCGTGTCTAGATTCTGTAATTGTGACATTAGTCTGCTCTAATCCGGCCATGTGTTATGAACAGGATGAGGGCTTAGGCATCGCGGCCAATCCGTGGCGCTCGATGGGAATCTTTCCGGCTCGTTCCGCTTCCCTGATTTGTTCCCTGATTTCTCGCCACTCGTGTTTGTGCAGCGTAGCTCACAAGATCAAAACAGGGGCAAAAAGCACATCATTAAGCCGCTTGTTGATCTGAAGGTAATTTGGTTAGTTATGCAGGATTTGCATACGTGCCAATTAAATGAGGAGCAGTGTTGGGGTCAGATTCCTTTTCTCTTCTGTTTGCATCCAGTACTGTAGAATTACTGTTTCCACTACTCAACACTTGAACACATCCTATTGTTATTTCACCAAATCTGTTAAAATTCTGCATATTTTCCTTCCCCCGTTTTGGATTCATGGACTGCTGCTTGATTTATGTCTAAGAAAATGCCTGCATGGACTTTTAAATTTATTTTTACAATACAGTTTATATACTGTAGCTTTGATTTCTATGTATCGAGAAACAGTACATATGAAATATTTTCAAATGGATGTACTCATTTGCTTACACTACTGGCATAAACATACTAACATGTGTATCACATCAGCACATTATGATTTTATAGGGTAGAATCACACAGCTACATATTTATCAAAGAGTAAGTAATTAGCAGCGCAAGACAGAACTACATTTCCAAGATTAAAGCTTTCTTTTACAATGTGTCTATGACAAGAAGCGCACATATATTTTCCAGGTCCGGCTGTTATGATATATTGAATCTTGTTTTTCCTTAGATAAGTTTATCACCCCTTTGTGGTTAATCGACCCAGAAATGTTCCCTCCCTCATTGAGTGATTTCAGATTATGTGCAGCACCCCCTGGTGCCCAATAATGTGCATCGCCCTTCTCCGCAGGGACAGTTTTCTGTGGCTGCACAGTGTGTTTGCGCTGCTGTACTTCATCATCACAGCTCTGTGCATGGCCCACCACTCCTCGCGTCTGGAGTACAGGGAGGACGAGAAGGTTGGTGGTGCATCTGATATTCACACGCATGTAGGCAGATACACACGCCAGTGCATGTGCAAACACATACATGCACAGACGCACACATACATGTGTATATACGCGTGTGCATGCACAAGCACTCATCTGGGATTACCTAGCTCACCTACATTCCCTAATCTTCACTTTTTTATCAATGTCTGATAGAGATTGAGGATCCTGTGCATGGGGGGCACTATATGCTGAGTTCAGCTTTTTCCTGAGGGTCAGGTTTTTCAATGTATTATATAGGCCAAATGATGCCTTCTTAAAATATGCATTGATATTGGTAGGAGGTATGCTGACATTGTGCATATCTTTGATAGAGAGTCTAATGAATATTAGAGTCCAATTAATATTGTTCTTCCCAATGATCAAATGCCCAAGAGTGTGTCAGTGGTGGGAACTGGGAGGTTTGAAACTTTTAATTCAAAATCCAATACAAAAATCACACTCACAAAAGAAACAATTTCTGCAGACTCCTCTTACACTGCTGTATGCTACATGGTCTCTATTTTATCCGCATGGGAACGGGACAGAATGTGAACAAAATGTCTTGATGCACTTAAGCGGTTATATAATAACCCTCACAAAAAATATAGACATACATTGTGGTGCTAAGAGCAGTTTGGACCATTTTCAGTCCTAAATGGGTGTTTCAGCTGAGGAAGCCCGTAGAGACAGAAGTCCTGCAGTGTGTTTTTGTTAGGGATCATAACTATACTCATAATCATTCCTGGACTGAATCGGTTTCCCTCTGGGCTGTGAACCAGGTGGCCAGGACACTCATGGTGACTGACATCCCAAAGGACATCTCCGATCCTGGACTCATCACTAAGCATTTCCAGTGAGTTAACTTTCCCATCATGCTTAACGTGCACATTAGTATAATTCAGTAGATGTATAAATAGTGTGACTGGAAGCCACTCTGTTGGAGGTTCCGAGCTGTGGATGAGGAGTCTCTTTACTGGTGTCTCCATCGGTGTGCTGACTGACCATCAGCAGTCCGTCACACTGATGCAAGAACTTATTCATAGCCAGCATTTAAGCAGCCTGGTGCAGTTTTGCTGATTTTAAAACGGTTTCATAACGTCTAATTAAATTCCTTTATTATGAAATAAAGTACAGAACCATAAATGATTAGGATTCATATGCTTCAGCTGTGAGTGCTTTTACAGGTGTGTGTGGCTTGGAAGGGGGAAAGAAGGGGGAAATTCTGTTTGTTAGTTTTTTGTCCATAGTTCCCTTGCTGCTGGACTGTATTCTATCATGATTTATGTACATAGCTGTAAAAACATGTAAAAAAAAATAATATATATAACATTTCTAAAATTAAATAATTTTCTGAAAATGACAGAAGTTTAGTTAAATATGGAGTTTTATTTGCCTTGAGAGACAGCAGGAACAGTGATGTCTTTGATGATGTCAGTTATCCGTATGTATATTCCTCAGCTCTCCAGGCAAACACACTGCTAGAGCTAGTATTACTGTTTAACTCTTTAAAGTTCCTGCAGCCCTGCACATGTTATTTTTCTCCGCTCTTAATTGCTTATATGGTTTGTCCTTTTAAAAACATAGTGCCCTATACTTCTGAAATGCATTTCTGCAGAAGCAATATTTTCAGAATATACCTTAGTTAAGATGTTATACGGCTGTTTGGTGAGCTTGAACCAGTGGATACCAGGGAGCAGTTTGGAGCTAGATAAGGTAATGCTAACAGGGACTGGGCTGGACAATGCAGAGCCATTGCTGACAGTCCTTAAAGCTGCGTTTACATGTGAGATGTGAAAACCAGCGTTTTGGGGCTGATGCGTCTCTCCTCTCCTCTTCTCCAGCGAGGCCTACCCCAGCTGCACCGTCACCGACATCCGCTTCTGCTTCGACGTGCGGAAGCTCATGAAGCTGGACGCGGAGCGGTGAGGGACCTTCCGAAACTATCCGGCCGCTCCTGGGACCGGCCAGGCTGCGCTGCCCTCTCTTCACTGTGGCCCCCTCAGACTTTCCATTATAATTTGCATTGGTATTTTAAGGAGGCGTGAGTGGGCTAATGCCCAGGAGGAAGACTCTGCCTCCCAGTGTCGTTTTCTGTGGCACAAGCTTAGCGCTGTGAGCGTTTGGCATTGTGTATGATTTTCATTAACAGACAACTGTCCACCATCCTCATGTTGGTGGGTAGGGCATTCTGAGGCAGTACTGTAGAGTAGGTCCATGGTTTATGGGACACATTTGGGATATATTATTTAATGCTTCATTAAATGTTTGTCATAGTATGCTGTAAGTTTTATCACCTCTCATACACTAGTGATAATATAACAGCTGATCTGAAATGTTCCGACCAAAGCGTACTGTTTATTTTATTTAAATTGATCCTAGCATTGGCTTTTCTTTTATTTTTGAGGTGTTTCCTGACTAACATAACGGTATTCCAGAATTCTTGAAATTCTGTAATGTTTCAGTGCATTTTGTCTGAATATGTATATATAATTATATATAATGTATATATAATATAATTACTGTATGTCTGTAGGATGGTGTGGTTAGGTTGGTATGGGTATTGGAAAGTGCATGTCTCAATCTTATAACACCCAATGCTGCTGTTCACCTGTCGCCCCCTACAGGCGGAAGGCCATGAAGGGCCGGCTCTACTTCACAGGCAAGGCCCAGAAGGAGGGCAGAATCATGATCAAGACGCACCCCTGCGCCCAGATCTTTTGCTGCGATATATGTGGCTTTGAGCAGGTACGTCTGGTTTAACCTCTGATTATATCCGATATGATTTATCCACCCTGGCCCGTGTCACTGCTCTTTTCCTCAGTTTCCTGGGGTTTAATTATTGAGCACTTAATAATTTTAGTGTAGTTTTAGCATGTGTCCACTTGGTGGCACTGTGAGCCAAATCTAAATTGACAGCTGAAGCACTTAATTTTTACCAAGTTAAATAAATCAATTCTATTGATGGGGCATGAGAAATTGTCACAAAACATTCTCAAGATATTGAAAAGTGGACCGCTGTTATTCTTCTACAGCTATTAAACAGATATTGATACACCCCACCCCACCCGGCACTCTCAATTTGCTCGGTCGATACCAAGCGGTACATCTTTTCACAGATTGACCGCTCTCTGCCTTCTCCCCTTCCTCCCCCACTCCCTAGGTGGATGCAGAGCAGTACTACAGCGAGCTGGAGGAGAAGCTGACCGACGAGTTTAACGCTGAGAAGAACCGAATTTCGCTCAAGAGGCTGGACATGGCCTTCATCACGTTCCGAGACGAGAGGATGACCGCGGTGTGAGTGACTCCCTCCATGTGACAAGAGTGACCTCAGAGGCGTGCTGACAAACGCAACAGACACTCAGAGGGACAGAACGTCTTGCTGACATACCACAATTCCGGCACATCTGATAGACCGCCCTCCCTCAACAAAAAAACCCTCTTGTCAATAAATTTTATCATTCAGATAGATGAATTCATGCCAATTTAGGGGCAAACAGGCCAGAAATAATATATATATATGGAAATATGCTGAACAGCCTGACATAAAGACCCATATACCTTAATGTCCACAGTCGATGTCATCAGCTATACTTTGGCTAAAGGGAAAAGTTTATTTTTTCAGACTTAAATACTGCAAATGTACACATCGGGTCTGTTGAATTACTCAGAAAGCCTGCCCAGGTTAACCCAAAAGGCATCTGTTTTCGGTCATGGCGGATTTGGGATTGGTCGTAAAAACCAGCAGGGGCTGTTGCCCTCCAAGGCCGGGAAAGAATATCCGTGGTCGTGAGGCACCGAGCGTAATGTGTTAGGCTGCCCTCGCCACAGAAGTAAATTGTCTACCGTTAAAAGCCGCAGCCTTTATTTAACAAAGGGTGCCGCCTTGTCTACATTGTCCAAACCGTGAGTCAGAGATTCCCTGTGCTGAGTGCATGCGCCTATATGTATATGTGCACGAACGCACTGGTCTCTCTCTCGCTCTCTCTCTCTCTCTCTCATCCTATCTCTCTCTCTCTCTCTCTCCTATCTCTCTCTGTCTCTCTCTCTCTCTCTCTCTGCAGCATCGTCAAAGACTACGGCCGTACCCGTTGCCGTCGAAGACCCCAGCAGTCCAGCATCACTACCGTGGTCCGGTCCCACAAATGGGGTGTGGGTTATGCCCCGGCCCCCAATGACATTATTTGGTGAGAAAAGGATGTCGGGAAGGACGTCGGTGTGAGAGACACTGTTTGTGACCGTCAAAGCCCCAGTCCCCTCAAAATAACGGCAGCAAGAATGCTTCTGTAATGAGTACAGTAGTGTAATTAATATTAGTTGTATAATATAATGAAACATATGCAGAGAGGCAATGAGAACTGTTTTCTTTCAGTGTGCATATATGTACGTGCATGTGTGTGTGTGTGTGTTTATGTTTGTGTGCGTGTTTGTGTGCGTGTGTGTGTGTGTGTGTGCTTGTGTGTGTTTATGTATGTGTGTATGTTTGTGTGTTTGTGTGTCTCTCTCTGCTGGTTGCCCATTAGCACAGCGTGTGTGGAAGCACAGAGGTCTCAGGGAGGTCACAGCTGCTGTGACAGTGGCGTGTTTTCCCCCCATTAAAAAGGAGCACCCAGGTGCGACGGGCCCGTGCCTGTCACAGCTCCGCGCCGAGCCCTCCCTGCTGGCGGGGCCCTCGCTCGCAGGGCCCAGTCAGACGGCCCCTTTGTGTCTGAGCGCTGCCCCGGGCGTGTTTGTCTCCCGTCTCGCCGGGGGCTGTCTGTGGGGGTCTCGCGCGGGAGTGCAGCTCCTGCCACCTGGGTGAGGCGGCTGAGTGGGCGTCCTCTCGTCTCCGCAGGGAGAACCTGTCGGTGCGCGGCTCCCGCTGGTGGCTCCGCTGCGTCCTGCTCAACATCTTCCTCTTCATCCTGCTCTTCTTCCTCACCACGCCCGCTATTATCGTCAACACCATGGACAAGTTCAATGTCACCAGACCCGTCGAGAGCCTCCGGGTCAGAATCCTGCTTCATTTATTTTTTTGTTCTATTTCTCTTTCTCTTCACCATGTTTTGACCGCATCTTTACTGTATGTTTGCTGTACAGCAACAGCTACGATGTCTTCATGTTTCCCGCTCTGCTTAATGTTAGTTAGAGATGGTAGTATGTTGTGATATTATAGGGCTTTTGTATGGCAGAGGCTGACTGGTTGGCACCTGTCAAAGTAACTATTTGAACATTAAGGCGTCGTACGATAACTATGGCACTGGTTTCTGGACTTTGTGTCCTTATATTCTGTCTCCTATCCTCCCAGAACCCCATCATCACCCAGTTCTTTCCCACCCTCCTCCTGTGGGCCTTCTCTGTGCTGCTGCCCTTCATCGTGTATTACTCCGCCTTCTTTGAGTCTCATTGGACCAGGTACTGCGAGCTGCCCCACCCCACATACCCTACAACAAGCCCTTCAGTGACCAAGGCCAATGGAAAATTCTATCCCCTCTCCCTGCAAACCTCTGTACCCCCCTCCTCATACCGAGACACAAAGCTGCCTTCCCTATTCCTTCTCCCCCTCTCTCCCTCTGTCTCTCTTTCAGTCTCTCTCTCTCTGTTTCTTTCTCTCCATCTCTCTCTCAGACAGATGTTCCACAGTCTGGCCCAGATTCCTGCAGTGCACCATCTTTCCGGTCGTGTTGTCATAGTGATCCTAGCGAGGGGTTAATGAAATGCACCGTAGTCACTGCGCGAGAGAGCAGAGTCTCTGTGTGACTGGAGCCAGGCCTCGGCTGGAACTTTCTAGCGCTGCGCAGCGTCTGCTTACATAACGATATTATGTCGTCTTATTGGCTGGAGAGCAGGAAAGTCGTCGTTAGCAGTCTCTGTATGTGTCAGATGGAACCATCAGTCTCATCTTGATGAGATGGAATTTAGATAAAGGGCATCAGTGTTATTTAATCATCCATGCTTGACGCTCTGCTTCATATGTCTATGTGTGGGAGGACATGCCTCTGTAAGTCATTATTTGAAAAAAAGAAATAGCTAGATACCGAAGCCAAAGGATGCATTTGCTTTTAAATAATTAGGGAATCTGAAAGATATTTATGTGTGTGTGTGTGTGTTTCAGGTCCAATGAGAATCAGATAACGATGCACAAATGCTTTTTACTCCTGGTCTTCATGGTGATCGTTCTGCCCTCTCTGGGTCTCTCCAGGTAGGCATCAGTAATGGATAATTATGACATACAAGAGTTTTGGTCGTTTTTGTTTCAAATTCAGTTGCAATTCTGTGTGTTTCCAGTCTGACACCTGTATTTGTTATTTAATTTTTTTAAAACCCTGGAGGCTGTTCAGGTAGGATCTCTGCACAGCTCTACGTTCAGCTGCGTAGCTCGAGAGAGAAAAGGAGTCCCGCCACTGGCTCTGTGTGTGTGTGTCCCACTATGTTATTTGCGTGCATATTATGCTCGTTCATCTTTTGAAGTGTTTTGGCATTAATTTTGCCCATAGAATTGTGAGTCTTGGCATCACACTTCTTGGGCTTCAAGGATTCTCTAATAAACTCTTAATAAGCTTTAAAATATGGCTCTAATATTTATAGCTACCTACTTTTATTGAGCATTACATACATATGTATTTATTTTAACAATTTATTTTCTAGAAAAGGTCAGCACATATTTGAATTAGATTCAAACTGGGGGAAGTGTGTGATTGGCTGTACGTGTGTTGTTGGCTGTACGTGTGTGGTTGGCTGTACATGTGTGATTGGCTGAGTGATATATGCATTCATTTCAACCACACTCTTTCACTGGTTTTCCTTTTTTCCCAGGGAGAAACTCTAGATGCTCTTTGAGAATATGTGTGGTGCGCAATCATATTATTCAGTACACAGAGAGCATGTGCCGAGAGCATGTGTTGGTTTCTCAGGTCAGGGATTCAGTTATTTCTTTGACTGGGTCTTTCTATTTCGCTAAGTCTGATCCTGTGAGTTTGGTAACTCTCTGAGTTTGGTAACACTGTGAGTTTGTAACACTGGGCTCCAATGAAAGCTCTTCATAATAAAAGTCATGCTCTTCTTTTGTAGCTTGGATTTATTCTTCCGGTGGCTTTTTGACATTCACTTCCTGGATGAAAGGGATATCAAATTTCAGTAAGTGCCATAAATAGTCAACATGTTTGCACATCTCATTTCCCTGTGTCAAGGGTTTTTATCTAAGGATCTGGGTGGAAAGAGGAGGAGTGAAATGCAGTGCTAAAAACATCAAAGACGTTTCCTGAATGTAATGAGCGAGTTTATGCTGGAAACCAGTGACTGTAAGATTCCCGGGTTGGATCTTTGAAAAAGTCACTCATTATGAGCTGCTTCAGTTAGTGGAGTCAGCTGCATCAGAGATGTCATCCAATGTGTCCATGAAATATCTCTGCCATATAATGTATAATCACAGCAATATTATGATGTATGATATCCACAAACCTCCTCCTCCCCCGTCTGCAGGTGTGTGTTCTTGCCTGACAACGGTGCCTTCTTCGTCAACTACGTCATCACCTCCAGCCTGATAGGCACCGCCATGGAGCTGTTGCGGATCCCTGCGCTGATGGTCTACGCCCTGCGCCTCTGCTTCGCCAAATCTGAGGCGGAGCGCATCCACGTGAAGAGGGTGGGGCCTCAGCCACGCGTGGGCACGCTCAGTGCAGACGCACACGGTGCCGTGTCAGGCACAGGGAGCTCAGTTTTACTATGTCATACACATTCTCTTTCATACAATATTGAGCATGCTGGGTGGATAGGGTCACTGTTTCACTCAAGTGCTGAACCGTAATTCGAACTCGTTAACAATGATAGGTTGTTGTTAATTTGTTGGCTGTAGCTGCAATACGCTGCATGGTTTGTGCATATTTTAACAATAATAATAATGATAATAATAATAATTGTTGTATTCAGCACAGTAGTATATATAGTAATAATAATTCTATCCAGTTAACTGGACTGTAAAAAAAAGGCTGATAAATAAAGCCATACCCATGGGGAAATAATGTCTAATGAGCAAAAGTACTTTGAAATTATCTATATAAGGCACATGTCAACATTGACTCATAGGCAGGAAACCCTGTCTTTTCAGTCTCTGATTAGTACTGAAGAATTATGAATTATGAGTGGCCACTGAGCAGCCAAGTGGCCGCTGAATCCACCATAATGTTATTACATCGCTTAATTGCTGTTAATCACCAAGGCCTGTCAGCACTCTACCTCTCTCCTCCCAAACCCCCCCTCCCTTCTCTTCTCCTCCTCCAGAGCCAGGCTTACGAGTTCCAGTTCGGCCTGGAGTACGCCTGGACCATGTGCATCTTCGCCGTCAGCATGACCTACAGCATCACCTGCCCTATCATCGTTCCCTTCGGTCAGTGGTGCCCAATCCTCTGTGCTTTCTTCAATCCCATCCGGTTTTCTTACAGCCTGCAGGCTTTCTGCATTTCCGACTGCCTCCAGACAGTCGTGTCTTTGTTGTCTGATCACTTGATACCCGTGTTTACAGGGATTTGCCTAAAGATTAGCACAGATATAGATATACGAGATTCTGAAACAGGCTTAGTCTGAAGAAATCACACATTTTTGTCAGGGATCATTATTTGTTTTTAGTGATATTTAATATGGTAAGTATTGCTTCATCTGGTTCAGACAACACTTTGGATCTACATAAATACATATATGAAATATGTGGCTTAGGGAACTGAGGCAAAAATGCAGGGGTGTGTCCAAACCTGAATACCCTATTGGGAAATGTGCCGACGATGCTTTGGACACACATTTTTGTAAGATACTCAGAAGATAAAATTCTGATTCTGAATGTGAGCATTAAATCTGAACAGAAATGAAGGCTATTTGTTACGCGCAATTAAACACACAATTTTATGTAATTCTCTGTAAATTCCCAAACGCTTTTGTTAAATAACGTAAACAGATCCCTCCCCCTCATTCCAATACAGATGATTTTGTGGGCTGAACAGATGCAGACAGTAGGGTTGTCTCGCACATCCTTCGTTACAGGATTGCTTACCGAGGACCTTGCTGTTGTCCCCGTCTTACAGTAGTACAACCATAATACGGATCCTTCAGGCTGACTGTCATTGTGACTCGTGACTCTTTTATGGAGGAGAGTGCAAAAAAACACTGTGATTGTCAGCCCTGATTCTGTAAGGCAGTCAGCCAACAGTCTCAAATTCTTTGTAAATGAATTACAGATATGTACACATCATTCAACTTCCCATCAGTTCCATGGCCCTTTGAAGGAAAAAATCCAAGCCTTTAGATATCTCTCTGTGCGTGCCTGCATGTGTGTGCACGTGTGTCTGTATATGTGTGCCTGTGTGTACAGTATGTGTGTGTGGGCACGCATGCATGTGTGTGTGTCTGTTTGTGCACATGTGCGTGTGTGTATGTGTGCGCGTGTGTGCATGTGGCCGTGCGCGGGTGGGATGGAGTGGAAGTGTTGCTCCTCTGTCTCCTCTGTGTGGGAGCCCGAGCAGCTCTTCCAACGCCCCCGCGCTCCCCGAACGGCCCGGCAGCCCTTGACGGAGTGGCACAGAATTGCACAGATTGTGTGAATCTGCTGCAGACCCAGTGGCGCTGAGAGCCGCGAGCCAGACGCCCACTCTTCTCCTGTGCTGGCTCTCTGTTTACTACACAGACACGCTCCTCACACCTACCAATCAGAATCAAGGTTGGGATAGCTTCACATGGCTTAGCATTCCCCGCATCTTCTCACATTTGTCCCTTTGAATTTATGGGCATTGGAGTCTTCTAGCATCCACCAATAGCATTGCTCAAAATCAGTGTCACCTAACTCGCCTATGTGTTATAGCAGTTAGACTGCATAGTTTAGCACCCTGCCTTGCTCCAGGAAAGCTTACTGGGTTGTTCTTGAGAACTAAAGTTCTGGTTGCCTTTCTGAGATTATACACTGAGGGTTTAAACTCCTTCTCAAGGTCAAAATAACGCATGCAATCTTTTTGCTGCTTTATTCTTTGTTGTGTTCATTAACCTTGGCTTAGATTAAAGCATTTAACCTGTGCTTTTATACGTAATACAGAGATTACTGTAAGTAGTGTCTGTACAGACTGCATATGATATAAATGCTCCACCAGTTGATATGCCATTAATAAATTGGCTGTATTACAGTATTTGCAGTATAAATACCAACGTTGACTGATGTAACAAGGGTTAGTTTGTTGCAGTCTTTCTGTGATGTGACCTCTTCTCCTGTCTCTTTGGTCACAGGACTGCTGTATTTGGTTCTGAAGCACCTGGTGGACCGGTACAACATATACTACGCTTACGTCCCTACCAAGCTCAACCAGCGCATCCACTCGGCTGCTGTTAGCCAGGTCATCGTGGCCCCCGTCCTCTGCATGCTCTGGCTGCTCTTCTTCTCCGTGCTGAGACTGGGTACTTCCTGCTTCCTGTCTTTACGACCATGCACAGTCTCACATACCATATGCTTGGTGTACTGAGAGCACTGAATTATGTGTGAGGAAACAGACCACCGGTTTCTCTCTGCTTCTTTCCTTGCATGTACTTCAGTCCTCCACCTACAAGAGGTCAATAGTCTCTTTGTCAAGCCACACATCAGGCAATTATCCTGACTGCACCACCCCAATTATCTGCTTATGTAATTACCACCAATTACGCGCAAATGATGATGGACATGTTTGCAAGCGATGCTCAATTGTTAAACTTGATTTGATTATTTAGAACTTTGGACACGCAGCAGTATTTTTAAAGAAGGTGTAGAGGGGATGTTCGTTTTTCTTTGAATCGATGGAAAATGCGGCACATCGGTGGTTGGGGTGATATCCAATTCCATTTCCACAAATCTGTGTTAAAAACTGATGTAACTGAATGGTCCTCTGCTGCAGAATATCAAGTGTCCCACCTGCATTTACATTATTCAAGTGCGAGTTTCATTGACGGGAGAGCCTTGCTCTGTAATCATGTTGTTAATATGCCCCGGACACAAACGCATTTACATTTTTTTAAATCAATTTTAAAATACTCTTAGCGTTTTTTGATGCTATCTGTTTTTTTCATCAGTTCTTTCATTTTTATTTTATAAAAGCAGAAGCCTGTGCCGCATACTTCTGCAGATGTTGTGTAGCTGCTGTTAGTTTTCTAAGTTAAGTGAACATCACATTCAGACAGTGTACCGACAGCTATTAACTAGCTAGCTACTTATCATACTATCAGATATCATAGTTCATTCATTGACAACTAGCTAGCTAACAATGACGTTAGCTGGCATATTGATAGGTAACGTTACAAATATAAGATTACCGCTACCGTTCTTTCCAACCGCTGTAAGTCACTGACGTTAGCTGACGTTGTCATAAAAGTTTTCGCAGAACTTTCGACACAAGCAAATAGGGAAGCGCTATCCTAAAATTTCTTCTTACCATTTTTATTTCTATAAGGGTTATGGGAAGTGAAGTCCATAGTATGATCGGCTTGAGCATTCACCTCTAATTGTTGACTACATATCCCATTTGTGCTTTCGTAAGCTCAAACTTTTCGTGGCCGGGGGGTAAACCACTCCTACTGTGTGAAGAGGGGAGTCAATAATTCACGTTATGTTTACAGGCATTACAGTCCTTTCCGCATAATTTTTAAGTCAACTTTTATTGCTGTTGCAGCCTTTATTGAAAGCTTTACATGGGAGAGGGATCAGTTATGGTTGGTGGGGGGGTGGGGGGGGGACAATTAGATTCTTTATAAACATTGGGGGGGCGGGGGGCGGGGGACGGGCGGGGGACGGGGGGGGGAAGTGGACGTCCCACCCGGTTCCTACGCCAATGTAAGTAGTCACTTGATTGTGCAATTAAAATTCATACAGGGACCCCTGGAGGACAGCGATTCAAATACAGTAATAATAGGATCAGTAATAATCTGGCATAGCATATGTTAGTGAGAGGAGTTTTATTGTGTTTTTTGTGTCTGTGGTGATGAGAGTCCTTAGGGTTGTGTTCTCTTCCTGTGCCCAGGTCCAATGCGTCCCATCACCCTCTTCACCTTTGTGTCCCTGCTGTC
Source organism: Anguilla rostrata (assembly GCF_018555375.3). NCBI lineage: Eukaryota > Metazoa > Chordata > Actinopteri > Anguilliformes > Anguillidae > Anguilla > Anguilla rostrata. Next base: position 20,024,518 of record NC_057933.1, on the reverse strand, counting down.
CTGCATTGCTTTCTCCCTCTTCCGCATATGTCTGAAGAAACTACAGCCTGCCAAGCCTACCAGCTACCAGGTCAGCCATTACTTTAGGACATTAGTTTAGGTCTGGGATTCTTGTTGCCGATGGCCAAGAATTATGTAACACTCACTGTGTGCAGTAACTGAAATGAGAGTCTGATAAAGCATATGTGTATGTGATTAAGTGTATGTATGTGTGCGTGTGTGTGTGCACTTGCTTGTTAGTGACTGAGGCTGTGCTGTGCAATTTCAGATGTCTGATCAGCCTGTAGAAGGAGGCTTCAATGACACAGAGAGGAGCAGTGTGTCATCCACGCCAAACTCCAATGTATGTAGCGCCTCCCACCCTTTCCTCTCTGTTAGCCCTCTTACACTTAGGGCCAAATTTACAAGGCATTTCTGGGGGTAACGTATAACATAACATAATGACGAGAACAGGCCATTCAGCCCAACATGCTTGCCATTTGCTTACCACTAAAGTGTACTGAGTACTTGGTTTATCTACAAACAAGATAGTATCTAGCACGTATCAAGCCTGGTCTTGAAAACCCCCAGAGTTTCTGCCTCTACTACATGACCTGGCTAGCTATTCCATGCAGAGACTACTCACTGTGTGAAAAAATATTTCCTAACGTCTTTGAGTATAACTTCCTTGGAGTTACACTATTTTGGCTATATATCTCAGCATCCTGTATTCCTTTTTTTCCTGCTACAGCACAGTACCTAGAACCTCAAAAGGCTTTGATCAATTTTTATTCCCAAGTCGTTTTCAAATTGAGCACATTCCAATTTTGTTCCTCCCATAAAGTAGTCCTGCCTTATGTTTTTTTTTTTTTTTTTAATGTTCCCGCATGTAGAACTTTACATTTAGCTATATTGAATTCCATTCGCCAGCTTTCCACTCACTTAACACTTAAGGGCTGATTTACGAGGTATCTCTAGGGGAATGCATAATGTCACCACAGGCAGCAAATTGCTAGTCTGTGCTTAATATACTGCCACACCTGAATTTCAAGATTGAACTAATATTTATTTATAGACCTTAGCTGGTTAGCCTAATAAATATTTATTTTTAGATGTTCCAATGCATGTTGCGAGGGTAGTATGCCGATACATGCATACAAACTACCGCATTCAATACATCAACCTGGATAAAACAGGTCCCAGCTTTCAATCAGGCATAAGAGTATTTAATTAGTTGTTGTTATGAAAAAAACTCTCTCAACTCAATATATTGAATTAAAATGGGTGCTGATCCTGATAAATTTGAATACATGGGCATTGAAGCTGTAAGGATGCTGTATAGGGGAGGAAATCAAAAAAAAAATCCTCTGTGAGAGAGAAAATTTTTGGATCTATTATTTAAATTTATCAATGCCAAAGGTACTTAATGAGGTTTGTTGTTCTTGTATGTGATTGGCCCACATGACGCAACCTGTTAACAGGTGAATGATTCATGATTCACAATGCCTGTATTGCGGTTTGTTACTTTTGGCATGCTGAAGAAGGGCATCTTGCCCAAATGGTTCGTGCAAAAATACAATCAAAAAACAAAAAAAATGTATCCATGGTAGTGCTTGATTTCATTCATTGGATGTAATTGTTGTCAGAATGAGACATCATTGCTTCTCAGATTACCAATTCAAATGGTGACTATCAAACATCCCTTTTAGAGGTGCTCCACATTACACAGTACTATAGATCTCTATGCTTTGCCCTTGTTCTGGCTTATGGCCAGGTTCACGTTTATAGTGGAGCTATAAAAACGGCCATTATTTTCTGCTATTCTGTCCATCCTATAAAAATATTATGTAAATCATTACATGCACATGGTGAGATTTAGAGTAGCAATATGTAAATGCATAATTTTTGGGCTGTATTCACTTATGCAATACCTTTAGGTAAATGTCATTCAAAGTTAACACCTTGAACCTCAGAGATTCCTATCATAATTCATATTCATAAAGCCCATACCTAGTAATCGTAGAAACAACCAAGAATGAGAAATTCAAGGTGTCAGATATCATGTACTTTGCAGAGTACTGAATGCCCTTCCACTATATCTGAACATCTGTAACAACTGTGATGATGTCATAGCATATTTTGAAGATTTTTAGTAACGTTATCTCAATTAACGTAATGATGAACTTCTACCGATACCTTCACTGATGGCTCTCTGAGATGCCAGGTTCACTTTCATGATGAGCCTCTCTTATTAGCAATGTGATCTTGCTGTTTGCGAGGCTGACCCTCTGTCTCCTGTTTCCCCTCAGCTGTTTGTTGCATCAGTGCTGCAGGAGCCGGAGCTGGGCCTGACTCCTATGGCGTCCCCAGCCCACCAGAGCTACGGCACCATGGGCACCCGGCGAGGCTCCTCCCGGGGGCCAGAGGAGGAGGCCCAGTCACAGACCTACGAAACGGAGCTGCAGGAGCCCCAGGAGCCCCAGGACCCCTTTTCCTCCAGCCCCCTCACAGATGCCCAGGAGGGCTACCAGTAACACCCATGCACCCCACAAATACCCCCGCAATCTTGGGCAGGGACAGCCTGCTCTCAAATGCGACACCGCCAAGAAATTAAAGAATGAGAAATGCGCTGCAGTTTTCCTTCAAACTCGACATTCAACCCAACTGCCTCAAAGCCTCTAACTCAAAGCTTACCGGAGAGCTCCTAGACCTCCTCCCTGTTTGAGCCTTTGAAACCATGGGCTCGGCTCACTGGTTCCACTGCTGATACAGTCCCTCCTCCCCAAGAGTTAGCGATGCCAGTTCCCAGTGTCTGACACCGTCGGACCAGGGTATCAGAGCGACGAAATGACCACATATTCCAACTGCACAGACCCTGAGTGCAAAGCCTCCTCACCCAGGAGAATAACCAGTTCTCTCTATTGAAAAAATGTCCTCGCTGCGTGCTGCCGACAGGCGCCGAGCCAGACGTCTTCTCCGACGGCTGCTCTCCCACTCCTTTCTGCCGTTTCTCAAGGTTTTTTTTTTTTTTTTCCCTTTTCTGAAGCCTGGCACATTTTGGTCTGCGTGTCCGTGCCGGCTTTCGCCGGAGGACGGGGAGCAGATGCCTGTGTCGGTGGTGGCATGGGACGTCGACTGTGACAGGTGAACGTTGGCAGCATGGCTTATTCCTGACCCCTCGGCGCCGCCTGAACATTCATCACAGAAACCCGGCGCTGTCAGCATCGGTTCACCCCCACCACACCACCACCCCCCCTCCCCCCCACCCCCCCACCACGGTCTGGGAAGCAGGCGGGAGGGCTCTGCCATGTCTCAGAGGTGGAATGGAGGTCTGTGAAGCCATCTGCAGTGAGAGCGCAGTGCACACAGGAGGCAATGGCACAGGGCAGTGTGTGGAGCCAAAGGGTGTAAAACGCTTCCTGTGTGGGACCAAAGGCAAGGGAACACAGCTGAGGCTATGTCCTGTACTTGGGGGATTTATTGTTCTATCTATTCAAAACATTTATTGCTGTTACTATGATTATTATCATTGCGGTTAGTATTCTTGTCCTATTATTATTATTATTATTATTTAAAACATAATTGCTATTTCCACCGGTGGTTTGTAATGTCAGTGGTGAAATATCCAACCTGCTTGTAAACTCATTACAACGAAAGGCACCTGCTGGCGATAAAATGGCCTTTACAGAGCAAAAGGAGAAACAAAAATGAATTGGTAATGAACTGGGTTCGAAAGCACCGAGGAAAACGGACACAACGGTTAATAAACTCTGGTGCTGGTACAGAAAAATACATTTCAAATTTGAGAAACACAGTCAGTTATCAAGAGTGCCAAGAAACATATTACCAGGCTATGACTCAGATTATTATGCCTGATTCCACATTGCATCTTGGGATATGTAGCCCGAACCTCGTCCAAGTTTCTGACCCCCTCCGCATGTTGTTTGAGAATGCAGCAGTGGCACTGTATGAGGCAAGGCAGACTTGCTTGAGAATAAGCTTTAAGTGCAATTGCTCATAGAGGTCTCCTTATATGTAGTTCCATCCTGAAGACATTCTCCCTTTTCTTGGCTGACCCCCATACTGGTGCCAATGCTTAGCAGTGTAAATTTCTTGTACATTTCTATGGTGTTATTCATTTGCTCCTATTACGTACCTGTCATAAAGTCTGTTGATTTTGTAACACTGCAGGATGTCTTTTGTGCAAGGTTATGGGTTGGTGATCTCCTCGCCAAACTGAATGTAAACTGACAGTGGTTTGTCTCGTCCTTGAAGTTCTCTAGCTGTGCCTTGAAGAAAAAAATTCCCCTTCGTCTGACAATCCAGCATGGCCTGACATATGCTGCATGGACTGAAATTACTGAGACAGGAATCCAGGGGACAAAGACACTCAAACCTCATTCTGACAAGGAATGTGGTGTGGATTTAGTTCATTTCACATTACCTCTCCCCCCGTCTCTTATCAACTGTGCTATTTATACTCTTCCAGGCATTGGACCCCTTCATTCATGGGAAACACATCTTTGCGGGATTTCAGTGTAGGCCTCTGAAGTGGTTTGCCTTTTGTTCTGATAGTGTTTCCGTTGAACTGGAATTGGGTTTTTTTTTTTGTTGTTGTTTTGTTTTTGGATCAGTAGCTTATAGTATGAGGTGCCTTGAGGTCAGTGTTGTTCACTGTTACTCCTGGAGTCCTGTGGATCCAGGGTAGCAGAAGTCTCTGTGAAAAGGTCAAAAAGAGTTGAATCCTACCCAGAATCCACAGTCTTCTTGACTCTTGTCTCGCTTATGATTACTAAGGCTCAAACTGAATTCCGGCAGAATTTAAATATATCCCATTCTGTGGCTCCAACACTTCAGAATATGCTTATGTGCTGAGGCCTGAACAGTTAGAACCTGTTCTCCCCTCTTTTTCTGACAACTCACCCTTGGAGTGTCATCTGTATGACCCCAAGTATCTCCATTGTACATTGCAGTTCCTCCTCAGCTGGAACAAGTCCAAAATGTAGAATATTTGGCTAAATGGCATGGTGTTTTATTATGCTTCTTGCATCACCAATTGTTGCAGTTATCATACTGTACATATCAACCAATAAGCAGCAGGTACAGTTCCTACAATGCAATGTAGTGATTTTGAAGTGAACTCCATGTTGCTGGTGTACATTGATTATAATAATGAGCGACCTCTTCTTGTAAGTGCAGACCTAGAGAGAGTTTTTGGGTGTTTGTCAGTGTTAGGAAGTGAATATTGCAGGAGCTGTGTCACAGGGGATTTTTGGATTTGTTTTTGATATTAGAAGGGGGGAGAAGAGCAGCACATGCCCAGTGGCTCTGGATGCAAACCAAAATCTGGTGTTTCCCACATGACCCAAGCCCACAAATAGCCAATTATGCTGTTCACAGTGTTTTCTACCATCTGAGAAATGAATAGAGGAGAGCACCGCAAGGCTGGGGTTTGCAAAAAAAAAAAAAAAAACAGTTTGAAAAGCACATCAGAGGAATTCCATCATGAAAACACACCCAGTACTGTCCTCTGGGTTTCTGCTACCGCTAGTTGTTTTACAGACTTTAAAATTCAGAATTCTTTTTTCAATAAAGGCTTAATCCTTTTATTTTCATGATGCCATTATTTATTATTTTTATGATTAGTGGATGCCAAAAGAAGAAATGAAATGTATTTCAGACCATCTTGTGGATATACACAAACACACACACACATACTGCAGAGATGATGTTACAAACAGCCATGTAAATGTAAATATTGAATGTACCTATAAAACTGAATTCCAATTAGATTGGACATTTAATTAATCCTGTGATATCCTTCTCCATCTGTGGTCTTACATATAAAGATAATTACAATGTGTGAACAAAATAAATTGTAAATGGATGCAATTACAGGGCTGGAAAAATGTTCATTATTATAATTATTCACAAAATGTCCCCAAATTATAATTGGTCTCCCGACATATGTCAGTACAGCTGGAGTCCACTGTGAATCATTACGGGATCTTACAATTTCAAGCATGTACAGTTATAAGTGAAATATTCTTCATTTGGATATATTTTGGCAGTGCAGTGGCTTTCCAGTCTTGTCCAGGCTTATTTTTATCCTTTGCAGGAAATTGATGAGTGTTTAAGTCTCCAACTGAAATCCTAATTATAGCCTCCTCCAAATCATTTATTTTTGCAGAAGAATAAAGGAAAACAAACATTCTGTCATCAGGGCCTAAATGCGGATTTTACACAGAGCAGAGATTGAAGGACTCTGTGGGTAATGACCACTCTCTGGCAGAGCTGGTTTCGTGTCAGAGTCTTTGAAGTGCTGTAAGTTCAATTAAAAATGGAAACTGCTGCCACGCATCTTGTCCTTTTCGGCTCTTTATTTCCCAGGTCGGTGCAGTTTCTGTGCAGTTGGAGGAGGTCAGGAGGTCACCAGGCAGAGAACCTTCAGACAAGGAAGTGATTAAGGGGTGCATATTTTGGGTAAAGGGGTGCATACTTTATATGTCAGTCTATGGAGTCCATGTGCCTCCCAGGTTATGTGAGGACATCATTCCCTCATTTATGATTGAGCTGCACACGTGGCACGCAGTTGACTCGCCTTGTGCATTATTGGCCGTTGGCCAGACGTTTTACGCATTAGCATGAAACACCATTGTCTCGGAGGAAGATGGAAAGAATGATGGCTTTAGTATAGACATCTGACAGCCAAAGACTGCAAGTTCAGATACAGAAGTAATGTGTTTCTGCTCCATTTACTGTGTGCTTTTGAAAATCTCAGAGATGTTAAGTGAAAATGCATTCAATACACCCTACACCCTTTTTAGTGAACAGAACCATATATTACTCCTCAAAAAGATTGGTTTTTGTATCACAGGCACTATCAGCAAATACAACTGCAATAAAGTGTCCAGGTTTTCCTAAATTTCTCTGCCCTGCCTCCATCTGGAAAAAGATATAGAGATGTTTCCAGTCTGTCTGCCTGTTGCCATTTTCAGCCATGCAGCCTCATGCCAAACCGAGACGGCGTCTGCAGAGAGACAAATACATTTGGGGAATAAATGAGTTCCTCTGAGTGAGCTCTGGTCCCCGCTGTGCATGATTTCCTCTGGCGTGGAGTTAAGGATGACAAATTCACCCACTGACCATGCCGCAGTGGGGTAAATGTATGCAGGTGCTCTCTCCTCTGCTTGCAGCCCTGATGGCCCGCTGTGCTGGAGCAGTGCTCGCGCATACAAAGCACCCGGGCCAAGCCTCCGCGCATACAGCAGAGCTCATTGGCCGGCCTGCCGCTGTGCGGGAGAAAATGCAAATCACGGCTCTGGATGGTTCAGATAGGATGACAGCTTACCGCCAAAGCAGCCGAGTTGGAGGTGAACTAATTTGAGTGTATTCGGGGGGACATATTTCACTTGGGGGTGAGGGGCGTTAATGCGCCTGAGGGCTTGTCTGTCGTCTAACTTTTTGAAAGTTTGCAAACACAGTCAGCATCTTATTCAGACTTATGAATTTATAGTGATGATGTTATCGCCATATTCTGTGAGGGACCGTTACAGATAGCTGGAACTAACTGCAGTGAACGAACAGCCTCAGGACTTGTTTAAGTCACGCATGTCGCGGAGTGTGGTTCTCCAGCTCAGACACACCAGGATTAAAGAACACCCAAGCAGGTTGCTAGGAGCGCCTCAGTGAAATGTCTCAGTCCTTCCGCCACCGCAGATCGCTGCATTCCCAGGGGCTCTCAGGAAGCAGAATCGGCTGACATTTCCCCCGTGTGACCTTTTTACCTCCCAGTTTCAGTCTGCTTTGTGAAAGGTGAATTCCACAATACACTGCTGCCTATTTGTGTTTCCCAGGTCTCAAAACAGGGTAGCTGTTTCCTTGTGTCCTGTTGAAAAGGAATCATTATGTCTTGATATTTTGCGATGTGTCTATCTCACTCACTAATCAGGGTTTTTGTTTTGTTTACCAGATGCTTAATATGTTCATTTTTTACTCACATCCACAGAGCTTAATTTGTGCATGATTTCCATCTACTCCAACTTGAGTAGTGTCACGGTGACGTCAGTGGAATACGATTGTACATTGTAGTTTCAATACAACAAGTTTCATACTAGTCTGACTGCGTGAGACATTGCTCGGATGTACACGGTAAGCTTAGTTTGGTATAAAAAGTTGTTCTCAATGGAAACCATGCACAACTTATGCTCTGTGGATGTTCGTGAGTAACTGTGGCATTATATTTGGAAAGAGACATTGCTGTTGAGTTTTCTGAGCATTGAGCACCACAAAAATATGGGTCCCTTCAGGTCAATTGCATGAGGAAGAGCTACAGTGGATATCCAACTTAGCATTCCAAGTTTACACCTTATAGTTTTTTTTAACTACTATTGCACATTTCTGCTTGATGACTCGGCAAAGTCTGTGACTTGCAGTGGTTCAGTAAATATTTATCTTTCTTTAGTAGGATGGTAAGTCGTTTAACCTGGCATGCTTCATTCTCTGCATTATGTGTGTAAATTTGTGCCAAGATCCTCAGAATCACAAGTGGTTGTCAAAACTGAGAGGCAATTGATGTGAGATCAATTCCCACGTAGACAGGGGTGCATGCCACCATGCCACAGAAAGGCACACTCGTTATTTAGATTTACGTATTGAAATGCGGCTGTTCTTCCCAGAATGGTGACAGATTTCATTAACAGTGCTTTGAAACCTGCTGTTCCAAGAATCACCTAGGCTAGAATGTTCCCCTCAAAAACCCAATCAAGTGACCTCATGTCAAGTCATCCCTATTACAGCTACTACAGTCAGTAATAAGTGATATTCTGAAATCCTATCAGATTTAGTTACCATCTCTAGTGCAATATCTAGCAGGAGCCCTGTCTGTTAGAAATATATATGTAAATCTTCCTTGCAGAGATCTACCTTTGGAATGTTGTTTAAAGACGTTCATTATGAAAATGTCCCTCAAACGGCTTAGCACATCCAGTGCTTTGTGCAGAACACCATTTGTGTTGTGTTGTTACATAGGGGTAACTTAGGTAATGTAGGGATCTTACGTCGAGGCTGGTCAGACCTCCTATAAAATCTGAACCAAAGGCTTACGCAATTATCATTCCTCAGAATGGAACTTCAGAAATTAAACTGAACAGTAAGGGCAGTGTCCTGCAGGTCTCACAACTTGAATTTCTTCAGTCTTTCACGTGTTGAAAATATATCCATGCGTGGCCCAGATGGGATGCTATTGTATGGCAGTTTGATGGGCAACACATCCTTTCCACAGTCCAAGCCTCAGTCGTTTAGAAACAGTGCCATTCTGCAGGCTGCTGACACCCTGGGCACTGGGTTCCTGCAGTCCAGGGCCAGACACAGCCAGGCCCTCAGAGCATCACTGCCTCCCGGTGGTGTGATCTGACAGCGATAAGCTGATTAGCCTGAGTCCACCACTGCCTCCCCCCCCCCAATTCAATATCGCAGCCCGACGCCAGAGAGCTGCACCTGAGTGGGGGTTGCCATGGTGACACCCAATCCCCTGCAACCAAAAAGACATTGTAGACTTCTAAAAATAATATTCATGAGTTTGCTCGTGTCTGTTTGTTTATCATTTCATAATTTTTCCCATGAGAACGCAACTCAGTCATCCCACAAGTATTTGTTTATCTGTTTGTCCATGTGTGTCTGGGTATGCCTTTGCATATGCCTTTGCATATGTATGAGTATGTGTGTGTGCGTGTGCGTGTGCGTGTGTGAGTATGAGTGTGTGTGTGTGTGTGCGTGCGTGTGCGTGTGTGTGTGCGTGTGTGCATGTGTGTGTGTGTATGTGTGAGTATGAGTGAAGTACAGAGGATGCATTAAAGACTGAACACCTCTTGCTATTAGTGGAGCTGCAGTTGAAGACCTTGAATCATGTAACACAAGGTAACCTGGCTAATGAGATGGTTGGGGTGCCTGGTAAGGTGGTCACCATGGCAATGGTGGCTCAAGAGAACGTAAGCCTTCAATTGGCCGTCACTATTACAGAACGGGTCTCTCACCTCTTCATAGGAGGTCATGGTGTCCTTCAAGCTGTTGTATTTTAACACCACTACCATAACAGGACCATTGGAGTTTCACTCCTAATTGGACCTCATAAACCAAGTCCTGTTAAGGTTCTCATAACATGAAAGGAGATACCTGCATGCAGAATCTGCAGCTAAACATACTTTGCAGTTGAAATAGGCTCCTAGATTGTATGAAAGATTTTTTCCTACCCTTTTGAATAGATGGGACTGAATGAAAATGGCCTTCCTGCTGACACTGTTGCCTTCCTAGTGAGACTGTTGTTACTTTGTATTAAGCAAAAAATGTTTACGGACTATTTGTTAACTTTGTGAAATAGTATACAATGCATTATTTCCATAAAAGACTAGATCGTAGTGATCCTACTGCACTAGAGAGCAGGCACCTCTTTCCGCTGCTGTTAACTTAAAGGACCTACCCACAGTGCATGAATTTGCATAGGTTCTTCAATGGCTTGTGAAATGTTACAAGCAGTTGATTAAATGACAACCAGGAAATGAGAAGACAGGAAAGTATCATGAATAGGGGCAAACGTGGCACCCTGGATCACTGCTTGAACAACAGAACAAGCTGCCACCCTGACTGTGACATTAACAGCTACATGATAATACTGAATTTAAAACCGCCTGACGAAACACAAACTCCACCATACGGCAGTGCTGCGGAGACAAAAGACAAGGATCACGACCCTGATGTTATCGTTCAGTATTTTGTTTTTTGTTTCGAGAGTGTCCTCGGCTTTCTTGGAAAGGGCAGCACATCGGCACATACCCCGCTAGGACTCCTGGATATTAAATGTGATGTGATTATGCAGGACTATTTCTACCCAGCTCTGCGAGCCTGATTAAGTCCATTCCCATCTCTGTAGCCAGGGGGAAGACATCAGCAAGAACATGATGTGTTGCATAATCTGAGAGAAACAGCAGGAAAGAAAATCAAGCGCAGTTGCAACTGATTTGATTGCTGGACGACACAATTCCTGAAATAACGTGACACGTTTTTCAAGCTAAACAGGAATGATGATTTTCTGAGGCAAATGTGCACATGAGACAACCTTTATTCTGTCTTTGTTTAACAAGTCAGTGTGTAACACGACAATAACAGCTGAATGGTTATATTTTGACAAGCTGCTTCATTGAAGTGAGAGTATTTGTATTTTCTACCAGATGTGTTTTTCGTCACAGGTAGTTGTGGTTGTCCAATAGCAGCTGTGTTGGTGAGGTAGACAAAAAGACACTAACAAAATATTATTTAATGTTATATTACCAAAGAAAGTAGTTTTGAAGTCACAAACGCACACTCACGCACATGCACACACACACACACACACACACACACACACACACACACAAACATACACGCACAGTTAAATAGACTAAGCAAGACTACTCTCTGAAACCATCAGAAAAAGAGAAAGATTGGCAACAACAATCTGCATAGGGTCTCATTAGGAGACTGAAAATTATTTCACAATAAATTCACCATCTGCAGAACCAATCTATCCTGTTTTAAGGATCTTTAAAACCAATGATTGTAAGTGGAGAAAAAAATTAATATGTATTACAGTTGTCCTATGTCTATTGAAATTAAAAACCTGAATTTCAAAGCCAACCCAAAGGCAAGGAGAGAATTCATTATGGGGACATCAAATTGGTAGCACAATAATTAAAATTATTGAAAAAAGATTGCAGCAATTAAATCTGATATTTTCATTTCTGGAAGTATTGAACCTCAGGGGCATTTTAAAACAGGATAGAACAATGAATGTCTCCTCTCTTTTTGTCTCCATTCAAATGGCATACTGAAACTCGTCTAAACTAATACAATGTTGTTTGGGTAAAATCCATAGATTGCAAATGGCCTCTGCTAAAGTTTTATGCACTTAAATATATAAAAGTAATCATTTTCAAAATAATGAACACCAGGATAAATTACAATATACATCATATAACAGCAGCTTCATGTAATATATTGTCACATCTATAAATGTCATCTGGCATATTCTATGTCAGCAAACATTATTCTTTAATTCAGAAATGGTCAAAATAAGATAGCATCAACAACTGTACAAATTAGCAGCAGAAATATATAATTATGCACTGGAATCTACATTTAAACCTAGTTAATATTAAAGATAGTTCTATTCAAGAACCCAGTGCAAATACTAATGAATGCCAATGACTTTTTTTACAGAAATAATAGTTGTGATTCCAATAATGTTAACAAACTTCAAACAGAAAAATTGTTATGGTTTGCTCTGATCCTTACTTATATCAGCCTAATTCCCTAAAGCAAGCAAATATCAATGACAACATAAGCATCGTCTAATGAGTGCTTGTAACAGTCTTTTCAAGAGAAGTGAAATAACAGTCTATGGAAGCCTACGGGCACAGGTCAACAGGTGTACGATAAAACAGGTGTATGATAAAACCTCTGCTGAAAGAGGAGAGGAAAATGGCATCCATACACCTTCCAAGTAAGGCGCTCCGTGGATATAGTAACAGTCATAGAGATCACATACAAAACTTCAAATATAACAGTTCTTGTCAGTAGTCATATTGTAAAGACTGAATGGCACGTCTTGTTAAATGTTTTTCCCCAAGGGATTTTGTTGTCAGTTTTGTTAAGTCAATTGTTGGCCAATGAGGATGTTCATTCTATCCTTTCACAGTTTTCACGTTTGGTCCTTATGATATTCAGCTACTTGTGTACTATAAATGGCTAAAATTTCCAAGAAGTAGATTGCAATATTATTATATTCAGATTAAAAGATGGTATACTGCACAGTTAGCTAAAATAGAAATCAAATACAGATGGCATGTGTTGCTTTAGGAAAACAATGTAACATTAAACTAAAAACGTGCAGAGAGCAGTATCCACAACACTGAGTATCATTATTTGCAGGTGAGATAATTCACATTCCCATGTATATCAATGCACAGAATATATATATATATATACCAGAACCATACCACATATACAAGGTAAAGCACCTCATCAGACAAAAAAGACATGACTGTTAATAATTAATATATATTGGCATCGTATGCCAAAAGTGTGGACAGTGCAAGTCAAAGCTTTCCAAAAACCTCTTCACCAAGATAGTTTGTCCTTCAGCAGGTCTATAAAGTATGGAATGTTCCTTGTATTGTTCGGGGAAAGAGGGTGCACCACAATTCTCATAGAATTCACAGTAAAAATCACAAATTTGGGCCATGGCGTCTGGTCACTTTCTTCTCAGTATTTGAGATTGTGAAAGTTGCATTAGAAACATCACAACACCATCACTAGCATCATAATTGTTTGAGTAGGTATGTGAAGCTGATATGTGCAAAGCATGTACAATCCAAACCTAGCCTTGTGCTCCTAAGTGTTCAATAAAGATAGAGCACACCCATCACCAGGAAAAGGTATTCTTATGATATTCTGATGTTGTCACAATGTTACCATGTAGTTGCAATGCTACAGCGATGCTGTTAGGACTTCACACACATAACTGGCTGGGTACCTGCCATAAACGTCAAAGCACAGCTGCTGCTAAGACCATTGGATGGCACATCAAACCTGACAATATCTTGCCTCTACCACAAAGTGACCCTGCTGGAAGAAAGAACAGCACGGTAGCAAGTTTTTCTTCCCTTGTAAAGCTGCACAAGCCTCAACTTCAAGTCTCCAAAAGTTAACAGGCCACCAAGTGTGGGCCTGGTGTCTTGCGCTCGGGTTGCTTACTCGCTCTTGTGTTCGCCATTTTTCGCCCAGCCGCTGCTCATGGCTGCCACCACGATGCCATACATGTTTAGCCAGGCCTGGCGCAAAGGGGCGGTGTAGGCTTGGCCCAGACTGCATTGCAGCATGTAAAGAAGAGACTCGCCCACCACCTACACACACACACACACACGTGCATGCATGCATGTGTACAGATGTGCATGCACACAAGTGCACAGGAATGAATGCACAAATACATACATGAATAGAATCACACATAGGCATTTATGGAGACAAATAAGCACATGAAAACAAGTGAAAAATGCACACGTATGCAGACATGTACGCACAAAAGTATGAATGCATAAATGCATGCACATACACACAGCATGTCACAAGCACACATACACATTTACACACAGACATGCAAACCAACATTAATATGCATGGACACATGCGCACACACGTACACACAGACACACACACACACAAAAGATCTGCCGTTACAAACACGGATCATAAATAACATCAATTGCACAAGCATTTGCTTTTTAATGCCATTGAATCTCAAAATTAGATATAAAACTTGACAGTTATTGGGAGGCCAGGGTTTCCTGTAAGTTGGTTCAGTGAAATAATGAGCATTTGTTGTAATGAAGGGAACCCATGGGCAATCTTAACTGCCCTGCAAAAACTTGTATGTTATGTAACCACCAAGGAAAACAGAAATGAACTCACAGAAAATGACTGGGTCTTGACCCCAACAGCCTGGTGCTTTCTCCCTAGATTGAGCAGAAAATCCTCAAGAGAGTGGAGGTCATCCAGGTGATTGACAGCCGCATCAATCACCAGCATCACCTGTAACAAACACAGCTTCAGGGAGAGAACTAGGATCTCCTTTGCATTTCAAGTGAAGGTTTTATGATTACAAATCAATATATACAAAAGGTTTAGTTCAAAAACTGATACCCAGTCATTCCATTGAAGTTTATAATCCTTCTCAGACTATTAGTGCCTCCTCCTCAAGCTCAAACCCCAATCAGTGCCATAGATGCTGTACAAATAAACGTAGGGTAGGCACAGATATGTGTTCCCCAAGGTAAGGTCTTCATTATGAAGCAAGCAAGATACCACCCACCTTGGTGATATGTTCCAGAAACTCTGGGCTCGAGAGGCAGTCCTGGGTTGAGCCGCAGTTTGTCTTGTAACGGAACAGACTGAATAGCCCAGGGTCCAGTTCAAACAACCTGCCCCCCCCCCCCAAACACACACATACACACACACACACACACACACACAAGCACAATAAGGCTGTTAATTTAAAACTCAAACAATTCCTTTTTTTTTGTAGCCTAAACTATATATATATATATATATATGCTTTTTAAGTATCCGTAGATTAGTTTTGTTTTTTTAATACTCAACCTATTTTTAAAACATTACATCTTGCCTTGCATGTCCTTGTTATGGCAGCGTAGTGAAATGACAATCATTTTTTTCATTTGGTTAATGCGAATGAACCAGCAGAAATGACGGAATGACAAATTTAAATGGTTCTGCAGTATTACATAGGTGTCAAAGCAAGCCTGCAAGACAATTTGTTTGCTTTTTCCTTCTGAGCATCTCTTGTAGCGGCAGAAAGATCTTGCTGTCGCCAAGCAACAACTAAAGCCGCTGGTTTCAGTATAGCGGGAGGATGAAGTGCCGGCTGTTTCGGTTCCCTGTCTCTCCGTGTGTTTATGTGTGGGAGGGTCATTAACACAACATTGACTAAGAACTAAGAAGAGCATGTCTGTCTTTATTAATTCACTTTTCAAACATATTGGACACTTTCCTGCATTTAAACAAGGCTGTTACCCAAGAGACAGCTGAAAGCATATATGACAGGCGAACATACTACTGATGTAAACACCTTCAGAATTGTACGCTGGTTCAGGAACACTCCAACCTTGTCTTCATATACACAAGACAAATTTAATGATGGATATCAGTCATGCAGGCACAATAACACACACTCACGTGCACACACACACTCACGCATATATGCATGCACACACGCACAGAGAAATGGTTTGAGCATGGATATGAACTGGTGAATGCATCCAGGTACAAACATACATGAACATTAAGAAACCAATTTCATTTGTGGTGGTCCATCTCAGGTATGCCTGCAACCTTTAGCACTGCCCGTCTCATAAAAACAATGCAGGACAGTTTGGGGTCTCGGTACCTGGTAAACATGACGATCCCATGAGGGACTTTGTTTTTACCCAGACTCTCCCAACTGTTCCGGATAAGCTCCTTGTCTTTCCCCGTCAGCTTCTCCATGTTTTCGTTGGTGTGCAAGTCCTGCTTCCCCTTTGCCTCCAGATCACATCAACCTGACACATAATCAATGCAGACTTCACTGATCTGCAAGACCCATTACACCCCTGGAGACTTGTCCAGGGAAACATCTATGCTGACTCCTAAAACAGAACACAGATCCTCAAAACCACTCCAAAACAGCAAGCCCAGGCAAAGCATCATAACAGCTGATAGTACTAGCAAAGTCACACCAAGGCATGTCAGTTGCGTTTGCCCAAACCCAGACCCAAGCGAGGAGATGAGGAATACCTTTGGCTGCAGAGACTGAAAATCCACTCTTTCTTTCTGTTTCGTTCTCTGTTAGGCTGGGGTCTAAGTGTGGAGATGCTTGGTACCCGTGTGCTTTCAAATCGGTCAAAGTAACAGTAAGATGAAGTAGTCACAGTGCTTATCTGTCGCTCTGACTGCTATCTCTCTTCTTCGTGCTCTCTAGTGTTGTGGCTTTGTTCCCGCATTTGAAGGAGGCATTTCTCTCTCTCTCTCTCACTCTCTCTGTCTGTCTCTCTCTCTCTCTCTCTTTCTCCCTCTCTCTCCCTCTCTGTCTCTCTCTCCCTGTCTCTCTCTCTCTCTCTCCATCTCTCTCTCTCCCCCCTCAGGCTGCAGCTCCTCCTGCAGGTGGCTGCACTCAACCCACGACTAATAGCACTGTCCTGTTTTCTCACCCCCAAATCCTTGCATAGGTGGATATCAATCAACACCTGAGGGACTAATGTCGCTGTCTGACTAACAGGAGAGGAGGCTTTCATTTTTTGTTTTTGGTACATTACTGTTATGGAAAATGATTATTCACATGAAAAAAATACTCATGTACATTATGTAAACTTACAATGACCATTTTAAAATGCAGCGTCCTTACATAAATGTATTTCAGTAACAAAACATTGTTTCTGCAACCATGTGTATTATGCATTTTTCAGCCTACATGGATGTCATATAGCCTACACTGCACAACTTATACATTTTAAACTAAACCACATTCTAAGCCATTTTAACAAAAACTATTTTGTAGACTTAAATTTAAGTACACATATGTTGATTAAATGTGAAAGTTTTTTAACAAGAGCATCATTTAATTTGTTTCCTAATATTCAATGGCTTTGAATATTTCACCAGGCAAAGGAATTATTTCAATTATATATTGTAAACATTTGTCAAAATCATTTTATAGTTTTTTTTTTGTGACTGTTTGTTCAGACAATGGTTTACAAATGACTGGTGCACATTTTCCCTGTATTTTCAGAGTGACTTGAACGTAGTTATATGGCAGTCCTTTTAATAATGAAAACAAAATAAAACAAAAAACTATACTTGGAACACAGCGCATTACTCGTGGTGAATGCATTGCTTTGCATCGTACGGAATTACGCTGATACAAAAGATACTCGTCATTTGTGTTCGCCTCCTTGAAATTCGAAAAACACGTTTGGGAAATTAGAATACAGCGTCGGTGTAGCTTGTCCCAAAAGATACCCCGTAGACGGGAAATATTTGGGTAAATAGGAAGGTGAGAGGGTGAAAGGAAAATAATAGAAACTTAGAGAAGCTGAGAGCGCTCATAAAACAGGTAAATTGAGGACAAATACAAATGTGGAAACATTAAGCTAATTTAGGAAATTATGGTAGTTACAGTTGCCACCTAGCAGCCGAGCGAAATCCTTGATTCTGACTAGACAAATGCCCGGCGTCTTATTTTACAAGCTAGCGTAGTGCTACTCACCAAAGACATGTGCAGAAAGCTAGCTCACTTAGCGGACTATTAGGTGTAATGAAAAGGCCTGGCGAGGTAGAATAAATACTCAGATTGTTTTAAAGTATTAGCTAAAAGCACTTTTAACTGATTTGATAGATGTGAAACTTGCTAGTTAGCCAACAGTGCATTATTTAGCCAACCACACAAGTAACTTCAATACGGGCAGCCATTGTTTTGTCTTCGTTTTTGTTTAATGTTGACTAGATTAGGTACCTCGCAATTTAGTTGAGTTGGACAATTCATTAGGAAGTACGCCTTCGTTAAATGAAAAATTGTTGGCCAGCTCACACGGATTACAGCCAATGCGTATTGGCACGTTAGTTTCGATACTCTTTCTTTAGCTAGCTAGCTAATGTTAGTTAATTTTGCTCTCAAATTCTTTTACTGTGCTTTTGGAGCTTGGCTAGAAAGCTACGCGTTGAAAGAAGTTTTTGTTTCCGATCTGACTAGCTAGATGGCACATCAGTTTGTGTAAGGTTCGGTACAGGATGTAGCATTTCTGTGTTCTTTGAAACATAAAACGCTTGCTAACGTTTCCATTTAGTTCATATGAAACCTGGGGATACACTGTGCATACATAGTGCAAAGTATAGATACATTGTAGAATTTAGAGAACTTTGTTTTACTTAAGTTGGCTTTAATGTTTTTATACTTCAATTTTAGTCATGGCTGCATGCAGATGAACCAACGACTCAATACATGCACAGAGCAAAATACCTACCCATCTAAAATCAGGTGGGATTTAAAGTTCTGTCAGTTTAACCACAAGCCAAATATATTATTGGGTTATACATGTTCATACCAAACTCCTTTGTCTCACTGAACTTTAAATTTACACTTTGTAGATCTTTAAGGCCGAATCCATGCTCTCTGATGAACTGGACTCAAAGCCTGAGGTAAAACGTGATGTTACACACGATAATCTATTGTCTTACTTTAAAAAACCACTACAAATCAAATATGTTAATATTAACGTACTGCATTATAGGTTTCTTCCTCCACTCCCATTATCAAAAGCAATAGTTGCTTGTGTTATATGGGCTTATTATGTAATGCATTTGAATGACACTTCCCTCAGCTGCTGGTTGAGTTTGTACAGAAGGCCTCAATCCCCCTCGGTCAAGGATTGGAGGAGTCTGACCCTAAAGAGACCTGTCTTCCTCTCCATCCAACTACAGAGAGTTCCTTATGTAGCCAGCTGCATCTTGCAGGTAACAATGCAGTAAGACACCACTGCTCTGCCACCATGAAATGTTTCTGGGTTATTATAACTTATATGGACATAGAGCATGCCACTGTGAAACAACAAGCATAATAGTTGGTCATATAAAATAGATCAGCTTTTATTTAAGGTTACAGTAAGGATAATTTGATGTCAATAATCCAACTAGATGTGTACCCTTAGAATCGCATAAACATGCACACACAACAACTAATTTCCTTGGTCTTATTATTTTTTTAAATTTTCATTGGTTCAACAGACAACAGCCTAAGCCATGCAGCCTCCCCCCCCTTGTCGGAGTATGAGGGCGAGAGGGAGCACCTGGTGGTTCAGCTTCAGCCCCACCGTGGTGTGGCCCTCACTGCCAGCCCCAGCCCCCCGCCCATCCTGCACGACCTGCAGCAGTCCGATAGCACCTCCTATATCCTGCTTAACCTGGCCAAAGGTATCGCCTCCCTCTGTTTTCACTCTATTGTGGAGTTTACCAAAAACTAAGCTTTATACTGGCAAACAGCCAATGGTGTTGCCAACATGTATTTGTAGGTATTATGATGTAGGTGAATGCTAGCACACAGCACTTATTGAAGGTGGCCAAAATTATTACAGTATGTGGAAATAATAATAACAGTATTATCAATCATTATTGTAATTAACCCTTTGAAGAGTAGGTTTTTTGGAATGTTTTTTCAAAACTGTACGTCAGTGTTCTAGAACTCCATTGCTTTCAGTTGCCAATAGGGATTGTTACATCGGCATTAGGATGTTCCAAACATTCAATCACATATTTGTGATCTCACGCATCACTGGGTTAAATGTACCTACAATGGTTTTCATAGTAACCGAAACTAAGCCTACACTGTAGCCTTGAGATTTAAAACTAACTCAGTAAGCAAGTCCAGAAAGGAAACTGCCAGTGTTAGACTCAACCTATCTATGTGGCTGTCTTGTGTCCAGAGGTTGGTAATGCTCAGTAACCTCTTCAGTGATGTTAGCTATAATGTTAAGCTGCTCTGTGTTTATGTTTGCCAGGGCTGGCAGCTTCAGCCGAACCCCTGGTATTTGTCCAGGACGAGGCGGAGCAGGAAGTGTCTGCGGGCGAGAGCGGGGATGGCACCACGCCCTGGTACCTGCGAGTGCAGGAGCTGGCCCATGACAGCCTGATCGCTGCCACCCGGGCCCAGCTGGCTAAGGATGCCAAGGCCAGCAACATCAGTACTGTCTTCCTTCTGTCACATTGCCTCAGAAAAGTGTGTCCACATAGAAAAAGCATGGATGTGTTGCTTTAAAATGATTGCTGGAAAAAATTAATGAAACCAAAAGAATAATTTAGACTGTAATTTTATTTAGTTTTATTTGGTTGTTCTGATTATCTGTTGGTGGAATAGCTAACCTTTTAGTCTACTGGTTGCTCCACAGTTGATTTATTTTCCTCTTTAAGCACTTAAATTATTCAACTAAAAGTGCAAATGTATTAATTTGAAGTTTTAATTGAAATAAATTAACTGTGTCAAGCCCAGCATCATCTCCATGAACCTTTGACAGTGTAAGAGGTGTGGGCATGATTGAGCCCCTTTCCTCTTGTTGGCAGGCGACCACCTGCACAGTTATCCTTCTGAGGGTCCAAAGAAAGAGACGCAGCCCCCGGAAAATCGCGTACCCACAGAAAAGACCCTCAGGTGCACCTTTGAGGGCTGCAGGAGGACCTTCACCTGGCCTGCCCACCTCAAGTACCACCTGAAAACACACAAGTAAGATTGAATTTTACTGGTCATGGTCCCCTATGTCTAGGTATATAGTGTATATCTTTAGGCGTCCTGCATTATGGTTTTCTAAGTGCTGTTTTTCCAACACTGTCCTTTTCAACATCTACTCGGATCCTACCCTTCCATATCACATAGATCGAGAATCCTAAGGACATATACGTATTTTTACTGTGTTTTGACAAATAATATACACACCTAGAGGTAGATACTTTTTTTTTCTTTTCCAGATTTTTTCTTTTAATTTCTCTCTAAGAGTGACTGAGATGTCCTGCCATGTCCTTTCAGGAACGACCGTACGTTCCGGTGCTGTGCTGAGGGCTGTGGGAAGAGCTTCTACGTGCTGCAGAGGCTGCAGGTGCACATGAGGACACACAACGGGGAGAAGCCCTTCGTGTGCAGTGAGAAGGGCTGCGGCAAGAAGTTCACCACGGCCGGGAACTTGAAGAACCATAAGCGCACGCACACCGGTGGGTTTCAGAAACGTCTCATTCCCAGATGATGACATTTTCCACTTCTGTCACCTGTCACAGGGTGGACCATATCTCCCTGACATTCCTTCATAACGATGCACACCCTTATAATGCTGCCACTTGCACAAAGCATAGCCTTTCCAAGTATTCAAGATAAAAAATGTATTTATATAGCGCATTTTTCTAAGAATTTATCACAATAAGCTTCACAGTATACCCAGGCTTAAACCCCACAAAGCAAGCCATAAGCAACATTAGCAAGGGGAAAACTCCCTGAGTGCCATGTGGGAAGACATCTTAGGAAGAACCAGACTCAAGAGGGGAGCCCATCCTCCTATGGTCAGCTCGGGGGTGGGTTCATATAGACAGGACATGGTCAAGCTGATTTTCCGTCTGTTTTATCAGTTCTGAGTAGGTTGCTTGAAGCGTCCGGAGCTGGTGATCCTGGCCACATGTAAGGCCGCAACTAGTTATCCCTTTGCATATATAGCACTGGGTGATGTTGAATGTTATTTCGCTAGGGGAGAAACCGTTCCTGTGTGAAGCAGACGGATGTGGGCGCTCCTTCACAGAGTACTCCAGCCTACGCAAGCACATGCTGGTTCACTCAGGTGAGAGAGAGAGAGGGGGAGAGACCTTCCTTCCGCGCCGCAGTCCACCCTCACGGGAGCTTTCTGCTCGCCGCGCTCCGCTTTCCGAGGCGCGTGCGGTAACGCGCCGCCGGTGTGCTCTGCCGCAGGGGAGAAGCCACATCAGTGCAGCATCTGTGGGAAGACCTTCTCCCAGAGCGGCAGCAGAAACGTCCACATGAGGAAGAGGCACAGCGACGCACCCGCCAGCAACCAGGCCAGAGACACTGGTAATGCTGCCCATCTATGAGTCTATGAGTTTCCACAACCCTACTCCGTCCAAAGGCTGTTTACTTTATCAACAGCCTGTGTTTGAAATACGTTGCCATAACCGCAGTCTTGGCCGCCAAGGCCCTCTGTGTTAAATGGCTGGGTGATAAGTATGCGTGCTTATCTGTAATAGGTGGTGGTATTGTCATCCTGCAGTGGCACGTTTGTTGTGATTTCCCAGGAGAGGCACTGACGCACAGCAGTTTGCTCGAGGACCGTGGGGTGGTGGGTGACAGCATGGTCACCATGACAACAGCGCTGGAGCCCATGAACCTTCACCATGCAATGCTGAGAGCACAAGGAGGTGCCTGCCTGATCTCTAATGCCTAGAGTTGAAATCTGCAAAGTAACAGGGACTTAACGTTTTCAGAAATTGCACATGCTCCCTTCTCATGTGACCTATAATTGAGAAAAGGGGTTTTTAGCTCAATAATGTCTGCTCTGTGGTTTACTAGGATTCTGAACTTGGTTTTGAAGGGCCATACCAAGACTTTCAGGCACTGTCATTTGCAGAAATGCTCCATTAAGGCTATTGGCCTTCTATAATCCATTGTTTAATTTGTGCTCCACTCTACACCCACCTGTAACATAAGCTCTGCAGACATTAATATACTGTAATGAATACATTGTGGGAGTAAGAGTCTGCGCCCATCTCTTAAATGACGTATTTGGGTTTTATTTATTATTTTAAAAACCACTGAGTATAAGTTTACATTTTGCAATAAGCTGAATGGTTTTTCTGGGTATTCTAGGTTGTTTATTTATTTACTTTATTTTGCAGGTTTTGTCCAAAGTTCTATTTGCAGTATCAGAAGGTATACACTTAAACTTTTTATCTAATGCCTCTTTGTAACCATCTTTCTTCTAGACACTTTGGGAGGAAATGGTCCCTCTGCCTCAATGGTGGTCCTATCACAGCAACATGACCTGGTCACCATGGCAACAGGGGGGCATGGCTATGGAGAGGAGGTGGTTGCTCTGCTGCAGTAGCATGTTCCTATCAAAACTCTTTCAGTGTAGGGTTGAAATTAATTGAATTTAATATGGTAGTTGCAGTTGAAGGCTGTTTTGCAGTTTCCACCTGTAAATAAATAGAATGCCGGGAAGTACTTTTCAGCGCTCACCTAGAAGATGGTGTGTAAAGTTTCTGTTGTTATTGGACAGGTGTGGTATATATGCTTATGATGGTATTTCAATAGGTAAATTCACCTATTGTACTGTTACCTCAGCTCTGAATTGAGCTAAAGTTAACTTAAGCATTTGGGCAATGCAAACTTTGGCCATTTCTAGACTTCCATGGGTATCTGACCTTTTGAGTGTTCAGTAATATTTATTTATTGAAATTTAGCCGAAGGAATAAGCTTACTTGTATAACCACGCTGAAACATCAGCTTAATTGTGAAATAAGCTTATAGGGTGTGAAAGTCATCACCTTTACAGAGAAAATTTCATATTTCAGAAAGAGTATATGTATATACATATAACTCTTTTTGCTTGAATCATCATGTAATGCAAAAGGTGGCTTACTAAAGACTATACAAAACTAAGTACGTAAGCATAATGATAAATACTTCAGCAGAGAACATAAACATGCTTATACAAAATGGCATATGAAGGTGATGAAACCTGATTAAATGTACGAATAAATATGATGATTTTGTTTTATTTTTCCCATTCACAAATCTTCAATTTTTATAGATTAGCTTTAGACTTTATATTTCAGCAATGGTTACATTTTACATATTTTTATAATGTTCTTCTTGGTCAGTTCCTTCCGAGCAAGTTGACCACACAAGTTTGTGTAACCTTATACTTGGTGATGCTTGAGCTGAAAATGGCATGGGAATGTGTTTATTTTTCTGTGTCCAGTTTACACAGGAAGCCTTGGCGGTTTAAAGCACCTCCTATCTATGGTTGCTGCTGAGGCTTCTCTGTGAATGGCCAGTCTTCAGAAGGTGATCAGTCACCATAAAACCATGAAGAGAATACCATTGTATAACTCTGGCAAGCTGAGTCCAATTGGTTTCCCGATATTTGAAAGGAATGACAACCAGGGGGATTGTGACGACGGCCACGTACAGGAAGCCATTTATAAATTACCTATATATGGCAAGAATAAGCATTTTCCCGATAGCTTGCATTCAACCACAAGGCTTTCAAGCTGAACGGCTGGTGCCTTGGAGCCGTGGCTGAAGCACTTCTAGAGATCCTGTGTGGGAACAATGCCAAAATGAGTACTGTGAGATGTTACCAAAGTGAAACTTTTGTTTAGTTTAGAATTATAGGAAATTGGTCAATGCTGTTATTAATTCAAGAAAAAAAGGACCAAACAGTATATTTTGAACATCATAGAGTTTTTATTTGGGAATTGTGTGGTCACTCCATATTTTATTGCTCTCCAAAATGCTAGGTTATCCTCCTTCGAAACCAAAGCTGCAAGTCATGTAACAAAGTCTGACTGGTTCGGGTAATTATGTAGGAGTTTGTAGCTGCATCATTTCCTTTATTGAATTTGTGTTTAACGGGTATAATCCCTGACCAGTGGTAATTCAAATTCAGGCATATATAATATTCTCAATTATAAAAATATAGTGTATTTAACCTCTTATTACAATGTCAAATGCACTTTCCAATTCAAGTAATACCAGTTTAATTATAAAACCCAGATGTGTACATTTAAATCTAGTTACAATGATGATACAGAAATCAATTAAAGAATGTTAGAAACTTGATGCAGAAGCTCTGCTCATTATTATTCTGAGCACAGTGCTCCCATCTGTGAAATTGAGATTTATTTTGTTTTTTTCCTTGTTGGTTCACACTTCCTTTTCCTCCACACAACTTTCTGCTGAATCATCCGTACCTATATTCCTAGGAAAAGGAAAAAAAGGAAGACAATATGTGGTTGTCCTGATCAAAACTGTGGACCAGTTTGTGGTCATGAACAAATGCATAGATGGTTTTGTTTTACTTTTTTTTTTCTTGTTCTTCAAAGGATCAACTGGAACGAGAATTTCCTTCCTAATAGACTGGGCCTTACTGCTATGAATTGCTTCTTGGTTGCAAAAAGAAAATGAATAACACACTGGTTTAAGAGATGCACTGCACAGACAAAACAATGACCACCAAGTCAAAACGTTCAATGAAGTTACAGAGAAAGGCAACGTATTACAACTTGAAAATGGCCCGTGTTTCTGTAAACCAACTCCCAAATCTCTCATTAGGCTGTCAGGATTTTCAATCTCCATGTAAAAGACTAATTTTTAGATTTCAACAAAATGTGTAGATTCACATGCTAATTATTTGCATTAAAACTGTGCTGTCACTGGGTGAGTTCTTCAATAACATCTGAAGAAATATTTATAAATCTTATTCAAAAAACAACACAATACTTGTACATTTCAACCAGATATAAATGCAGGAAAATGGAGACTAATCAGTGACAGAAAAGACTGTTAAACAACTGACGATGATCAAATTTAATTACAGTTTTCAACAGTGACTTTTCATTTCAACTGTGTACATGACATTAACCACTTCATTTCATGTTTTTTTAATATACCCCTGCTGCAAACTATTTAATTATTAATATGTATTTAAACACTGCTGTCAGTTGTCCTCTGTACTTAATTAGTGCTAATTAAGCACATCAAGGTAGACATGTTGACAAAAAGGCTGCTGACCTCTTGCTGGCAGAGGATTTAAGTATTTGCAAGAAAACAAGCTGAGAAGGTGGCGTCCCTAACCATGATATATGAATGAAATTGATTTAAGAATAAAATATATTTGGGTCCATTGTATTTGTTATACAATCATGTTTTCTTTGTTTGATACTTACGTAATCTGGGCATCCTTCTCACTGCCGGGGTCCTCATTGTCAGATGTGAAGGGAGGCGTCACTCCAGCACTTTCCCCTTTCTCCTTCACAAAATGCTCGTTCAACCCCGCCTGCTCCAGTCGGACCCTATATCGCCGTTCCGCGCCTGACTTCGCATTTTTCTAGGAGGAGAACACCGTTAAAAAAAATCACCTCATGAACCTCGTGGGGAAGAAGTCACAGTCTAAGCCAGGAATGCACAAGGGTTGAGGAGTTGTGGAATTTTAGGCAAACTTCTTAATGGTTTTATTAGTCTGGTCATTTACGTTTTACATTTATTTTAGTTATTTTTTTAATGGAGCGCATAAAGTCTGCCCATAGTGCTATTTGATCAGACAGGCAGAAAGCATACAGAGTAACAGAAAAGGGGTTACAGTACAGAAAGCACCATGGTGGGAATCAAACCTCAGCCATATGGGTTTCATATATGTCTTGAGAGTTGGGTGCCCTAGGGACTGCACCCCACGTCTCACCAGCCCAGTCATTTATTTGATGTGAATTTTTTTTAAGTCATGAGCTGCAACTGCAGACTGTGCAACATATCCCTGTGAAATTGATTGGTTCACTGAGCAGTCAATTGTTGGGATCACTTTACAAGTCAAAGCTAGCTACAAATCAGATGGCCAACTCCAAATCATATTTAAGATGAAGGTAGGGTGCTACCTTCTGAAAGGGTACTGAAAACAGATGTTATACCTATATTTTGGGAAATAAAAATATAACGTGTTAAAACACATCTCAGAAAAATTGTATTAAAATGAAAGAACATAGTTTTCCCATATTTGTTTTACATAAATACAGATCATTGCCTTTAATGTACCTTTATTTTTCCAGATCTGATCTTTAACTGTAAAACTTCTCTCCTTGGCAGTCATAAATGCTTCTCCCCGCAGAGATTGAAATTGCTGACCTAGACTGGGTGATGCCCAGTTAGGAACTGGATCTAATAATGTCAGCGATGGTTTACTTGTGATAATAGTTCGCTTTTACAATGTGATGGCTTACCTGTGTCACCTGTTCAAATAGGTATGGACGGACTTTGACTCGCGTCTTCATCTCCTGCAACTCTCTTTTATACTCTTTCATCCTCTTTTGATCTGTCTCCCTACAGGTGAGAAAGGTGGGTTAAAGTTTTTTTTCCCAATTTGGAATTCTCAATCATAATTGCAGGCCTGTCACATACCAGAAATATCCTCAGTTTGTTATAAGTGAGGTGTGTACATGCACATCCTCCAAAATGTATGCAGATAGTCGCTGTTTTGAGGGTCACTGGCTGCGCAGCACAATACTAATCATCTGTCTTAGGATTTTACACATACTCAGCTAGGGCCAGCAGACCATAGGTGCCTGGTCAACCAGAGTCATTTTAAGCAGTGAGGCAGGGCACATCCTACCAACCGTACCCTCCATCCCAGGAAAATGCTGTGGTCAATTATGCACTACCCTGTGGAGCTGCTGGAAACAGGAGTACACAAGTGGGTCTGCTCACCAAACTTTGATATTCATCTCTATTTCACAAAATCACACCACTTTTTTAAGACTATGCTCAAAAATGCATGTTCAACAATAGACTCTAACTCCCAACAAGAATTAGCTATTCAAACTCTTGGGTACTTGACTAAAAGGGGTGATGTCACTGAAGTGGACTCGTATGCACTTTTGAGCTCTACTACCTTTGACTAGTGTGTCCTTCTCACCCCTCCGTGACCATCTGGTTATGAATGCCAAACATCCGAATTTGCAGTCCAGTGGTCTGAGGAGTCTTGCACTCACCGGTGTTGTTTCAGCTTCTCTTGGTACACCTCCTTCAGACTCCTGTGTGGGTCCATAGCCTTTGCCCGTGAGGTCACAGTATTTTTCATGGACTGAGATTTTATCTTGTGTACTTGCATCCACTGTGCACTCTCATTTTCTTTGCTCACCTTTTCCTCCATGGACCTTCTGGAAACCAGGAGGAAATGGGAGACTGTAAGTTGTCTGTACCATCATGTCATCCATTTTCTGAGGCGCACAATCATTTCTGTATTTTCGCTAACCTGATAGCAGAGCAACGTTTCCTTGCATCATCTGTGATGTAGGTGGGAAGTATGTCTGCCGAAAGAGACGTGATGCCACTGAAGGAATGGCTTCTCTTCAGATAGGCCTTGCCTTCCTGTTCCTAAGAAATCAAAGCATTTTTAAAAAACTAATTTAAGCAATTTTCTATTTTATCTTAAGATTTTGTATAAAAAGCAGGAGACACTGTTAGTTGAAACATGTTGTCACTCTTGGTATGTTGACCATTGTCGGCTACCTTCTTTCTGTTGAGTACTGCAATCCCACATTTTCTTTTTCCCTCTTAAACATAAATCAAGCAAGCACCTTACATGCATACTGACCCCATCTCGGTTCCAGAAACAAAAACAGATCTGAGCATCCTGTGCAATGCCATGACTGTGGTCAACAACTGTATATCTCCTAAACTCTCTAGGACTGATATGATGAAAAGATTTGTGTCTCACCTGTGATGGTTCAGATTTCTTCTGGCTCTGTCTGGGAGGTAAATCTGAGGTACGTAGTTTGAAGGGCTGACACCTAGTGACATCCTTCATCTCTGCCCTCCTCAAAGCCTCCTTCTGGAACGCCCTGTACAGCCTATCAAAATCCGGCACCTTGGGATTCGTTGTGGGCTTGAAGGTGGGCTTTTCTTCCAGGAAACCTTGGGCTCGCTTCTTTGTGCAGTCAGCACTACTCTTTTCTAGGTCTTCCCTGTGTGACTTTGTCTCAATGGGTGCCATGGAGTTTCTCAACATCTCCTGTGCCCTCATCTTAATACGGATCTTCCTGTTCAGTTCCTTTTCTGTTGGAAATATAGTGCGCTAAATGAGTAAGTATCATCTGATTTGCCTTTACTTTCTTCATCAAAAACAACTGACAGGAAGTTGTTTCCAGGACATTTCCAATTTTCACTAGCCCAGTCACCCATTCTTACCTTTTAGATGCTCACTGACTCCTGGGTCCTTGACTGCTTTGGGGATTGGCCTCCGTACTTCAATGGACTTAGAGATGTTGGGTGAAGGGGCTGAGCTGTGCAGCTGTTCAGTCAACTCCTTTTTCTTTTTCTCCTCTCGCTCCAAGAAACTAAAGGGTTTCTGCATGGAAAGCAAGAAATCCTTCCTTTGCTCGACACCGGTCTTCCTTGCCTTTTCTTGTGCCTCTGTGATGTCATGGTAGAGCGAAAGGTGAACATGTTCAGGCACTGGTGCAGCACGGAACTTCTTTTGACACTCTTCCTCCTCTGCCTTCCTTTTGCTTTCCAGGTACATCTCAACATCCTGAGCTTTGGAGTTTTGGAGCTGTTGGAATTTCCTCTGAGTTTCTCTCAGGGTCATGCTAAAGGGTTTGGATACTGTTGCACCTGTGGCCAAGGCTGCAGAGGTAGTTGCAGGCCTCTGGGATCCTCTAGGTTGTGGAGAGGCCCTAGAAGGAACAGTTTTCACTGAACGGAGATCAGACAGGGAGTGGGACTTCCTTGGGCTGTTACACCTGTACAGATATTTTATCACATAGGGTAAATAAACCAATAATAAAGTAAATAAAACTGGGAACAATAATAAAGTATAATCAGGTTGTGCAGCTTTAAAAATGTCTGGAAAAAATGCATGTAAGTTGAATTAGGAACCTCACTAAGATTAAACAGGCTATATTTTTTTAACTTAGTCTATTTTCATAGGGCCTCTAGTGTTACAGCTTTAAACACAAAATATTTATTTTCAAATAGTTCAAGTAAGGCAATGAACAATGAAGCAAATTTTTAAAAAATCACCTTGGAGTCTCCAAACAAGTTTTTATGCCAGTGTTTTTCTTGTTATTACAGCTGAAGAGTTCGTCTAGGTGCCCCTCAGCTCTGTCGTTCCTCTCGTTTCCTTCAGCGAGCAGTGAGTTGTGCAGCATCCTCTTCTCCAGACTCTGCTGGTGCAAATGCTCTGTCTTCTGCAGCTGCTGCCTGTGGGCCTCCTTCAAAGTCTGCAGCCTGTGCTGGAGCAGCACCTCAGTCTCTGCAGGGCTTTCCATTTCCTGTTGTAGGAAGGCCAGCAGGCTGTCCATGGTACTCTCCTTCTTCAGTCTGTCAACAGCCTCCCCCTCTTCTGAATCAGACGAGTCTTTGGGGGGAAAGCCCTGAGGACGACCTATAGTTATAGTTCTAAGTAGGCTAATGCTTATTAGCAAGCATGTCAGCCAATTTTAGAAGTAGACGTTACTCCATTATTCCGGAACTAGAGCAAGACAACTACAGATTGAATAAATTCATTTTTTTAATTTTGACAAACTTCTCTTTTTGCAGTGCCCTGCTCCCACGCTGTAAAATAACGGATTCCTCCACGGAACTCTTATGAATACCTACACACATTTACCCACTTCATTTTACATTTACGTTAACCTTCTGGATTTAGAATACGCTCTTGTCCAGAGGAACCTACGGATTACATTTTTACATACATGTTTCACAACTGCAAACATGAACATGCAAAATGTTTATTCATTTTCTAGTTCAAACAACACATTTGTTGTCGTTTAGCTAAGCCCGCTAACGTGAAGTAATATCTTAGCTAATCAAAACAGAAGAGGCTGTGTGTAGGACAGCTTCGGCACAGCTGCTTGGGTTACTATGGCAACCAAACCAAGCACCTTCCACATCCATAGCATTGTACCTATATACCGCAAAAATAGGAACTAAGTGTTATATCGCCGTATTTTTTATTTAGAATATTTCAAATTTACCGACACAATATTTTTACATCTACACAACTGAACAAAATGCGTTGTGATACAATTTACTCGCTAGCCAGAAACTAACCTTCATTTCAGTACAGCCCGGGAGCAGTGCTGCAGTATTTTCGGTCCTTGCATTACCGTTCAAGGGCGATAGATTGTTTGACCTGTGCGACATGATGTGGGACATTTGGCATCATTTAAATAAATAAAAAAATTGCGTTTCATAAATTTTATTGCGAAGAATACTAGCTAGCTAACGTTAGCTACTTAGCGTCGATGCTGTGAGTCCCATCGTTGGTAATGTAGCTAGCTCGCAACGTAGCTAGCTACACTCCACCCACCGCCCTTGATTGGTCTCGCTCATAGTCAGTCATGTAGTCGGTAGCTACCGGTTTCGTGCTTTGCAAATGTGTATCGGATGTGACAGTTAAAGGTATTCTTTTCTAAAGTGATGTTTTTAGGTAGATACTAAGTATCACACTGTCATTAAATTCACTAGCCTTGCAGCAGACTTAAGCAGCCAGATAACAAGATTCTAGCGTTTAAAGAATGATACTCAGCATGCTAACCATGAATTCAGGTGCACCATAGTTCACTTTTATAAAGACGAAGGTCTTCGGGATAAGAAAAAATGTAAAGGAAAAATATAATAAAACGGTCTGTAATAAAAATTTGTGGCGAACGTTAGCCTAACACCATTACACAAGCTTTCATCAAATGGTATCGTGAACCATAGTCCATCCTCCAGCCTAGTCGAGTGATTCGTCTGACATGCCCAAAATCTCCCAGCACGTGTGATTGAAATATATATTCTTTGAAACATCAGCATATTCTTCTCAGCGTCAACAGTCATGATGCACATAAACGACCAAATCGCAAAATCACAAATGAGCCGCTGAGCAGCAAATCTACAGCCCCAGTTTTATGATTGGTCGTTTCTGACCCAGGAAGTGTTTGCCATGAGTTGCTGTGGGTATATACGACAATATGGTTCGGATGTAGCGTGTGTGTCGCTGTGAAGAAGAAATAAAGTGGGCGCGTTTGGTGCGCTTTCTGCAGAGCATACTTCGAGTTGTTAGCTATAAAGTTATAATATCCTTTTGAGATAGAATGTTTCCTAGGATGCATTGTCTTGCTAAAGTTACATTGGCACTACAGGGCGGTGGGGGACGTTACATTGGCCTAACTTGCCTAAATGGGGTAAGGACAGTAACTAGAGGGCTTAGTAATTCTGGGGCTGGCGAGCGTGGCGAATCAAACAAAAACGAACTATATGATATTATAATTTCTGGCGGAGGAATGGTGGGCACCGCAATGGCTTGTTCTTTGGGTAAGTAATGGTGTTGTGATTGGTGTCTCTACCACGAGTTCAGACTTGTTAGTTGGCTATAGTCCTGCGATTTGCTTTGTTTTTCTCACGGAGATTTACTGTAATAAACCCCTGTCACAATCCCAACGCGAAAGCATTACATTAAGTTCCTTCTACATTTTCTTCTCCCTCTCCTGCCCACATAAAGGAATAACTATCATTTTGTCCAATGCAAATTCTCAGCTAACTACATACTTGAAGCTGAAGGATGCAATTGTGGTTTTGGTGTACATTTTGCGATTCTAGAGCCGAAGTAGCAAGCTACAGATAATGAGATGCAATTAACAGACTAATTTTGTTGAAATAGGTAGAATATTTAGCTTTTATGATAGCCATTTATGTTCAGGTGCACTTTTCTTAAATGGGTATCTAAACAGACAATTAGCGACGTAGGTACCTATGGTCTGCAAACTTAAGGGCCGATATATTTATACCTGGTATATAGAAGGTGTGCCAGGTATAAATAACGGGGTGACACCACTCCTCGCTGAGTATTTCAGACCTGTAGAGTGCTTTTATTTTATCGTATTCAAGGTATGGATCCGAATTTGGAGGGGAAGAAGATCCTTCTACTAGAAGCTGGGAATAAGAAAGTTATGGACAAAGTCCCGGAGTCCTACAGCACCAGAGTCAGTTCTATCAGCCCTGGCTCTGCAACTCTTCTCAGTGGTACAATTTGCAAGGGCAGCCTTCATTTAATTGAGGAGTGTTCAAAGTCTTTGCATGTAAATTGAACTCTGATGACTGGAGAGTGTATCTCATCTGTGCCACCTCAAACGTGAAGTGAATTTAAGTAAATAAAATCATGTTCTGGGCCAATATTTATTTTCTTGTTTTTTTGTTGTTTTTTTTTAAATAGAAGTTATTGAGATGAAGAGATGCCATTAAAACTTCCTGGCTGTGCAATTTTAGGAGGATAATTACAGCTGTCTTATAGTGAACCCACAAATGACACAATTGTATTGCACATAGAAGTTCATATATCTTGTTGGAATTCATTGCATAAGGTGTGGGAAAGAAGTGCTTGTTGCACATTCGTAAGTTCATAATTAGAATTTGGCTTTTACTTCACCAAATCTTTTAATAAATACACTCTTTTGGAAAGACCAAGACTTATGTCCAGTGGCAGCAAACAGCATTGGGCATGTTTTAGATGAGGCTTGCGTCTTGTAGGATTAAGCCTATTTATGGTGTGGTTGTGTATGAATGATTCCCAGGGCGTAGGTGGATGATTAGTTTTATTATTGCTCGCAATGCTAAGTCTGTTGATTGCTGTACCTCGGGTCTGTCATCAAAAGTGTGTTATTGACAGTGCTCTGCACTGTAGCTATGTGGTAGCTATGTACTTTCCAGAATATGTTCCTCGGATTTCTATTAGTTGCTCATATTTTTTATCTTTTTCCTGTATTTGTAGGTATTGGAGCATGGGATCACATAGTAAATATGAGATGCAAGCCTTATCAGAGGATGCAGGTTAGTTCTCAGTATTATGCCTAAAGCAGTCCCAATTCGCCACCAAAGCTGACAGTCAAGTTTTTCATTTGTGTCCTTGCACAATGCATATATGGTAGTTTCATACAGTAAAGGTTTCTACAGCCTTAATTCTGTTTTTCCTGTCACTCCGAAGGTTTTAATGTATGATGCACACACCCTTTGCTGGGTACAGAATAAACACCTGCGTAATTGGTTCACCCATAATTATGAGCCGTGCACCAGTCATCAAGTTGTATGTCAACTGGGAAATATGTAATTTATGGAAAACGCAGCTTGTTTGTCAGCGCAATTCAAGGAAAGCGAGCAGTGTTGGCATGGAATTCAACGTTATCATGTTTCCTTCCCTGAATCTCCACCGTGGTGTACAGTGTAATTTCCCAGAGGCATGTAATTGTTCACAATGAAAGGCAAATACATTGGTGGTGGAAGTGCATATTTGAAGCATTCTGCAGTTTGATATTTAAAACACAAGCAATCAGGCAGGTCCTGGAGTGTCACGTCCCCTGGAAAGGGAGATAAATTTAAAATGGTAACCGTAACCCCTGGGCTTCTGCAAACAGTTGGCTTTTCTTTGCTCACAGGGCAAAGTGTTTATTTATTAGAAGCATATTTAATAAAGTGAATGAATCAATATGACATTTCAAATGTTAATTTAACTTCACGGTCTTCTAATTATAAAGATTCATGTGAAAAACAGGGGGAGAAGATTAAAGTGGAGGGGACTGTGGATGGCAACAGTAAAGTGACCCTGGTTTACAACTGCGGCCAGAATGTGGTCCCTCCTCTAAGATGTGGCCTTTTTGTACCAAATAAGAAACCATGTGGTTTCTGTTGCGGCAAGAGATGTCATCTTGAAATGCTGTATCGTGATATACCTCTCCCATAATATCTCAGCTCTGCTTTTTTTTTCTTTACTCACGGTGGTTTTGTTAATGACAGCATGCTGTGGCACTGTGGCCCTTAAAACCCCCAGAAGATTGGCAGGCCAACGTATAGTTACAGTCCCAAGAGGGCAGTGCCAACAGGGCTTCCCTTTGGTGTCCAATAAAACACAAATGAAAAGAAGCGGGAGGGGAGGGCAAGGAGCCACGCACCCGAACATGGTGCCCATAAACAAGGAAAGATAAACTGCAAGTCGTCAATCAGCCGGTCCGTCGCATTCCTGTGGTATAAGAGAGGATGGAAAAGCATACACAAAATCACTTTCTTGGGACGTGTGCTCTGCAAATGGGCACCAACACAGATACCTAGCAACTTGCTGCTTATCAACAACAGTGTCTCTTCTTTCCAAGTACCAAATCCCTGCTATTTATGGTTTAAGTTGAAATTTTGAATTAAATGTTTATCCAAAAAGTGCTGCCAGTAATTTCTGATAGGGGTAAAACTAACTGCCCACTGACTGAGGAAGCTAGTTTTTTAAAAATTGAATATAAATATTTGTTTCATTTGGTCATGTATGTTGAAGGGCTAAAAATAAATGTTGAAAGGCATTGCTTATGCATTGCACTCAAGCCATGGGCATGCATGAGGCAGGTGAGGAGTCCTCTCACTGCCTTATCCAGCTGAGGCACATGCTTTTGCCTGTGCCTGCACTGACTGTGGCTGTGGGATCCCCATAGGTTGGTCTATAACTGTAACTAGCATTGTCCTAATGGAGAGCATTTTGCTAGTGTGTTCCCTGCTGATTTGACAGAGGACTTTGCTGACATAGGATGAGTCCATAATTAAGTCTGGCGATCCTAAAATGGGGTTGAAAAATTGGGTATGAAAAGTTGTTTAAACAACAAGAGCAGAAAACTTTATTCTTGAATAGTGTTTGTTGTCCTTCTCGTGTATTTGCATGCATATGCTGTACATATTTCCATATGCATTCTGAGATCTGAAAGGGTGTCTTGTGTCTTGGTGCTGATGTCTTGTATCTCTGGCTTATACACTAATTTCAGAAGCCAAGCACTGGCTGCAGCTGAGCTGCTTTGATATCTTTAGTTCAGTGAAGCTACACTTCCTTGCAACGCTATAAATAGGAAAGAGGTTGCTCTTGAGGACCAAGCTACTGACCACAGGAATCATTGCTCAATTTCTTTAGGTTTGGGATGCGTGCTCAGATGCCCTGATCACTTTCGATAAGGAGAACCTGGAGGATGAGATGGCGTACATCGTTGAGAATGACGTCATTGTGACAGCCCTGACGAAACAACTAGAAACTCTCCCCGGTAGGTATGGAGCTACAGTATGCAGTGCCGTCCTTTCTTTCAGTCATGATGTGACTTTATTACTTTTTTCTTTTGGTTTGTTCAGTCAATATTTCGTGCTGGTCTGGCATAAGGCATCACCACAGTCGTCCCCTCCCATCCCCATTCTGTTTATTTGTACTTTTTTGAGTGTCTGTTTACGAGAAATGGTTCAAGCTCTTGGATGCATCAATGTTTTTTCTGCTATTTCAATCAAGCTGCAAATTTCCAATGCAGCAAGCCAAAGATAGAGTTCAGAAAGGTTAGCCACGTGAGTACACGTGCAGTGGTCTAGTGACCTAGTTAAAAATGCCATGTGCTCCTGGGTCTCTTACAGCTCCCTGAGGATGCTCGAGCACTGTTAGTACATTTTTGCTGAAATTAAACAAACTATTGTGAGGTTAGCAGTTGAGAACTTAGCAGTTCCATGTGCTTGACTGTAAAAGTTTACTACTGTTTTATGGTTTACAGATGCGTGGTTTTCGCACATGTTGACTCTTGTGCGGTTTTCACGGTTGTCTTCAGCCTCCCAGTTCTCCTCTGTATGGCAATGGTTCAGTGTCACTGCAGTCGTACAAGCCTGTGGCCTGGCCAGCTGGTTCACAGTATCTCCACAATCCAGTCCCAAGCAAGCCGATATTTGTCACTTGAAATCAGTAACCAGTAGTTGTTGTGAGGGCTGGACTTGTTCCAAGTCAGCAATGCAAATGTATTCCCGATGCCATTTGTGTCAGGTAGCCAGCTATTTAAATTCCAGGAAAAGCAGAGATTTTTCCTCCTGGCAAAATGCGGGCGTGAAGCGTGGTCCACTGGTGGATAAAGACTGTTAGTAAGTGCCATGCGGCTAGCCGAACCCATTAAAACTTTTGAACTAATCTTCAGCAGCTAGTTCCTGGCTGCTAGAGAGACCAGTGGTTTTTATGAGGTGGCTTTCAGATCTTTCCTCAATCACAGCCA
Source organism: Anguilla rostrata (assembly GCF_018555375.3). NCBI lineage: Eukaryota > Metazoa > Chordata > Actinopteri > Anguilliformes > Anguillidae > Anguilla > Anguilla rostrata. The sequence goes on along the minus strand of NC_057933.1, from coordinate 19,987,621 downwards.
AATCTTGTTTTTCTCCCCCCCTTGAAATGAGTACAAGGCCTTGATGAGCCTGTCCAAGGAATGATTTAACAGTTGCGTCACCTGCTGAACTTTGTTGTGCTCAAGCTTTACAGAGCTGGCATTACCCACTGTTCTCCCCCCCCCATGCCTCGTCCTCAGATCATGTGAAGGTCCAGTACAGGACCAGGGCGGTGAAGTATGTCTGGCCCATGTCCTACCAGGCAGCAGGCTCCATCCCCTGGGTGCAGGTGGAGCTGTCCAATGGCGAAACATTGCAGACCAAGCTGCTGGTAAGTGGGATGATGGCACTGCATTTTTGTGGCTGGGATGAATAATGTGTCACATTCCATTGTTGTCTGTGCGCCTCCTTCCAGACAATACCGTGGTGCCCTGATGTCCCTGACTTGTGTCCTATTTACTTAACAATGCGACTTCATGTCGCTCTGGCAGCTGGGCAACATGTGGCTGCACTGTGAATAATGGAAGGTCTTTATTTTGTGCACCAGTTTGATGACTCTTTGTCCAGAAAGGTCTTTGTCTTGATGAACTTTTTAAGTTTTTAGGTTTGGTGCCTTCATAACTGCCCCACGTTATGTTCTATAAGACCGCATGTTGGTTGTTTTTCAGATAGGGGCTGATGGGCCCAACTCTATGGTGAGAAAAGAAGCAGGAATACCCACAGTGAAGTGGAACTACGATCAGTCTGCCGTTGTGGCGGTCCTGCACCTGTCCGAAGTGAGAAGCCAATGCTCTTCAGCTCTCACCAATACCTCCGATTCAGCACCCTACCCCCTACTCAATGTCTGCAGCCAATGCCAACATGCATCACCCACCCTGTATTTTTTCCTTCCTCTAGTAGATCAAACTACTAGAAATCTTAGTAGTCTGTATCGTCCCCAGTTTTACAGAGTTTTACAGAGTTAGTAAGTAAATATAGGCTGCATTTCAATCCTAGAACAACCTTTCACAATAGCTTCTTTCCAAATGTAATGACCTGAGTTGACGTGACCCAAGTTAAATACAGGTTTCTAAACAGGTGTGTGTATTTATGGTAGTTATCAACAGTTAACTGTACAATGGGTGTGTGAGTGAGTTGTGAGTCAGCTGGGCACAGCAGTAATTAGGATATTCCTGTTGAGTGAGGCCTAGAATTATTAAAGGGTAATTCAAAAAGTTAGATCTTATTCCATTGCTTGGCTAAAGTAGGTATCAGTATTAAGTAGATTTAAATTTTTTAGTAATGAATTATTTGAAGTTTATTGGAAATGTTTTGACATATTTTGAAATATATAGTTTAAAAAAATCCCAGAACTCACTTCCTCACCTCTCTCGATCATTCCAAATTACATTTGTAAGTCATGCTCTTACTCATTCTTTTAAAAGCCTTCTTGATCACTTAATGCCATAAATACCGACACTAAACTCTACGCTAAGCTACAGATATAGTCTGCTATGTCTGTTTTAAGCTGGTGTTTGTCTTGCTGTGTAGAATTTGTATTTATGTTAATTTTAGCAGTGTACTGGCATCATGGTACAGGAAAAATGAGTTTGACCAGGCTCACAGAGCCTCACAGGCAATGGAGAAGGACAGGAACAATTACAAATAGAGTACTGTCAAGAAGTTCCAAATAAAAATGAAATGTCTTCAATGTTCAAGGGAAACCACTTGTTTATACTATAGAAGCTCATATAGTTGGAAGGGGGAAAACGTGCCACCAAAGTACACAACCATTGCTCATGGGCTCAAGAAGAACAGGCCAAAGTAGCTGTTAAACCGGCTAATTGAATTTCACCCACTAAACAGTGAGGTAAAGAAAAATAAACTGCAGATTACATTATTGCCATCAATCTCCCTGCAAAAGGCAACATTGCAGAGTAACTGGAAAAGTGACAAATTAACAGGGCGAATTTATCATTTGTGTACTAAAGCAGTATGTATGTAGCCTATGTTCTTGTGCATTGATGGCTGGTGATCATTTACCTTTGCTCAGACCAGTATTAGTGTTTTTAGTGGTGGGTTGTTTTACTTGTTTACCGTCAGGCGTTTAGTACCTTTAATTGTGTCCTAGAGTCCTGAGACATTGGACTACTGTCTGTCAACAAGGTGTATGCGACAACTGCCTCTCTGAAAAAGAGTCTACCAGTGCACATGCTATGCATGCTATCAGAGGGCCATGCCATTTCTGATGCCCCCAGGTAGTTCGGCCAATTCTGACCAGTGCTGATGAATGTGCCTATGAATTTGCCTGTTTTAATTTCACTTACTCTTTCTCCTTTTCAACAATGCCTCTTTGGCATTAGCCCACAGAAAACAATGTGGCATGGCAGAGGTTCCTTCCGACTGGTCCTATCGCAATGCTTCCGGTAAGCTTCACTTACTATTATGGCTGTTCCTTATATCATACAATTGTAGTATACATACTCTGTGTATGCTCTATTTTTCAAAATATTGCTCGCAATTCTCATATTATGCATTTGAATGATCCACACCTAAAAGCCTTAAAACCTGCATTACTTTGTCTTTATGTAGTTCCATCCCCCACCACCACTGCCTGGACTCTCTTTCTTTTTTTTTTACACAATGTAGTTCACTAATAAATCTTTCTGTTTTATTTCTTATTAAATACTGTTTTAGTCCAAAAGATCATCATTAAATAACTGCAGTAATTGTCTGGCAGTCGCTCCAGTTACATCATTCTTTCTGTCTGTGAAATATATGAGACGCCTTTGGTTGAGCCAAGGCGAAAACGGTCTCCACTGTGAGTGCGTTTAATTGAAATCTAAGGATCCGCTCCCTTCTGATGGTCTCTCATGTACCTTCCCCCCGCCTGCCTGCAAAAGTTATCAGACACGATGAGCTCCCTGGTGTGGTCTACCAGCCACCAGCATGCGGAGGAGCTGCTGGAGCAGGATGAGGAGAGTTTTGTGGATGCCATCAACTCTGCCTTTGTGAGTCTCCATCACAGAAGTGCCTGATCTGTATGCAGTGAAAACATTTGAGCAGACCAACTGTCGGCTCAAATTTGTTTGCCCTTGCTACCTATACAAGGTGGAATGGAAGACCTGTTTTTCCAAGCATGAAAGAATTGTGAAATTAAAAAAAAAAAAGAAAATTGAATTAAAACTTTAAAATAATAATAGTTGTTTATTATATATTGCTAACAGTAATCGCAAGGGGCAACATGTGCGTTTAATGAAATAACTTAATTCTGATGTTATCCTTATGTTTGAGCTTCTTGAGGTTTTGCTGCTCATTCTATTAGCTTAGCTCATTTAGCCGTGACCTGCTTTCTGCGAAATCTTTTCTGAATGAAGCCCATTTTCTCAAGGGTGCTATTTTTACTGGGTTCCTACTAGGGGCAGCAAGGTTGAGTCATGCATGGTTAGTTTAATACACTTGCGGTTGGCAACATTGGTCATTTCGCTGAGGAAAGTGTTTAAAACCAAAATAATTAAAACAAGGGTTGGTCTTGTTTAAATCAGCATGATTTTTTCCCCCATTGCAGCCCAAGGTGTGGTCAGGGACAACCCTGTCATTTCTGTCACCTCCTCACTGCCTTTTGTTTTCTTTATTTTTTATTTTTCCTCCCGCAGTGGAGTAATGACAACCACTCGGAGCTGATCGAGACAGCCGGGTCGCTTTTCCGGACAGCGCTGTCCTTCCTCATGCCCTCTGGGACATCCGTTCGCCAGCTGCCTCCCAGCGTCGCCGGAATCGGCCCTAAAAGCAGAGTGATGTTCCCCCTGGGCATGGGCCATGCCTCGGAGTACATCAGGCACCGTGTGGCCCTCGTCGGGTACGTCTCTGAGGGGGCGGCCTGGGCGTCGGGTCCGGTTTGCTTTGGAAGGCCCTTCGCCTTTAACACGTTGTCAGGACAGAGTGTTGTGTTGTGTTCGGGATTTTCTGTGCCCTTTATCAGTGCACTTAAGAACAAACATTGACATTCTGCACTAGGACTTGAGCGCCACCCCGTCAATCACAAGGGGGTGGGTGTGCGGTGGGTGTGTTGTTTGGACATGCGGTGGCAGACAAGCCAGTCTGGCTGAAACGCATCCAATCATGGCCTGCGATGGAAGCAACTTGCTCCCCTCCAAAATAGCTGTCTGTGCCGCCCCAGATAAAGACGCAAGTGAACTCCCACTGGTTTTCGCCTGACAATTTCGCAGACATAAGCGCTGTCTCCTGTTATTACTGGGATGTTCTTCTGAGTCTGGCTCCAAAGTCCCTGACTGATTTATGCATTTGTCCCTCAGGGGAAGAAAAAGAAACCAGAGTTCCTCTTACCCGCTGTATGGGAGGGTCTGTGGAGTTTTGTTATTGCTGTCTCGGTGTAACAGGGTCTGCTCTGGGACCATGGTGGACCGCATGTTCTGTTCTCCCTGGCAGTAGCTGTCCCATAACCAGGATCAGATGGGGGCGAGATTTGCCTGTCTGCCTCCATGGCTGTGATCTGTGAGAGATAGTAGCAAGTAGGATGAGCCATCCGCAAGACTGCTTACTAAGTCCTGAGACTTGAGTGAGTCATAGAATGAGTCAGAGAAGGAAGATTAGGTTGAAATAATGTGGATTTGAAATAAACCTCTAATCTAGATATTGGATCCAAATCTTGGTATCCTTGGAACTCGATGTCAGTTGGTCCAGGCCTCGATCCATGGCATTTTAGTGATGTCATTCGGTAAAGAGAATGAAATGATAACTCGGTGCTGGGTTTTTTTGGGTTTCTTTTGTTGATGTTGTAGGGACGCTGCTCACCGAGTACACCCATTGGCTGGCCAGGGGGCAAATCTGGGATTTGGGGATGTGGCCTGCCTCACTCAGGTCCTGAGCCAAGCAGCCTTTAATGGGCAAGACCTGGGTAAGTGGTTCTTACAAGCTTTTTAATAATACTGTTGAATGTATATGTGGAAATTGGATGGTGTGCTCATATAGAAAGGTTGACATGTAGTTAGATTGGGTAAAAACAGCTCAAAATGAAATGACAGAACCTGAGCGTCCTTTAGTAGGTTTTTTAAACACTCACGGGCGTGCGTAGTGTATTGCATTCTCATAGAAATGAAAGCATTACCTTGTGAATAAGCCATTGACTGCTGACAGGCTGGTGTGAAAAGGTCAAATTAAGGTAAAGGCAGGTTTCAAGGGTAGACATTAAGGTGAGCCGATAAATGTGCCAGTAAACATAAAATGTGCACAGTTTAGCAGTTGTCCTTAAGACCTAATAAAATGCATGAAATTAATATATGAGAATAATATTCATTATAAATTATTTATAAAACATGAATATATGACACAGCAGGGGTGATGAGTTCTAAATCACTTTGCTAAATAATGCAGAAATGTTGCATTCCTGAAGTTATGCTTTTTGTAAATGAGGTAAACTAACACTGGCTCAAAAAAAGACCAGAGCAGGGGACTCATTACATTAGTGTTTTGATTTATTCTGTACATAGACATTTATTGCGTCGAACATATCCAAAGCCACTAGCTACTGGGTATGTATTATTTTAGTTGCATATATATATTGAATATACTCTCAATGGCCACTACTATTAAGTACACCTGCTTGTTAATGTAAATAGCCTGCTCCTCCAAACAGCGAATCATATGTCTGCAGCTCTACATATGTTGCAGCCATGGTGAAGAGGTTTAGTTGTTGATTGACCAAACATTAGAAACAGCGAAGACGTGTGATCCCAGTGACTTTCACTGTGGTGTGGTTGTTTGTGCCAGTCGTGGTGGTTGGAGCATCCCAGAAACCGCTGCCTTCCCTGGATTTTCACACTCCGCAGTCTCTAGAGTATGCCGAGAATGGTGCGATAAAAACATCCAGGGAGCAGGCAATAACAACTTGTTAATGAGACAGGTCAGAGGAAAATGGTCACCCATTCAAGCTAAGAGAAAGGCCATAAATTCTCAAATAACAGCTGCTTACATCAGTGGTGTGCTGAAGGGCACATCTGAATGCACAACATGTCACACTTGAAGCTGATCGACTGCAGCAACAGAAGACCACGGCAGGTTCCACTACTCCTGTCTTCTAAGATCAGGAAGATGAGGCTACAATGGGCACATAATCACCAAAGTTGCATGATAGAAGATTGGAAAAACAACGCCTGGTCTGATGAATTTCAATTTCTGTTGCAACATACAGATGGCAGGCACAGAATTTGGTGTAAACAGCTTGAATCTATGGATCCATCCTGCCTTGTGTGAACAGTGCAGGCTAGTGGTAGTCTAATGGTGTGGGGAATGTTCTCTTGGTAAAAATTACATTTACATGCCAATTTACATTAATATATTCTGGCATTCTCAATGAGGTTAAAGGTGTAGAAATGCTACTAGGCCATTTTAAGTAGTTTATTAAACATTTTTTTGGTGGAACAACATATTAAACAAATTATTATTCATCGTAGAATAGTTTTTTTTTTAGGTTTTTAAATATATCTGGAGGGGTACTTTAATTAAAAAGTAAATCTATATGTCTGTATCTATAAAGGGCAAGTACAGGATATACGTTTTTCTCACCACCAAGGGCACATACTAAGAAGAATGTGTGAGGGTACAGTTAGGTATGTGTCTTCATCGACGGAAAATTTCTCGATGTGTATTGATATTTCCCTTATGGCCAGTGAATTCCCAGTATAAGGTGATGCCTTATGCTTAACACACAGTTCTGAAACTATAAAATGTTGTGTCATTTTCTTTACCATGATGCTTCGTAAAACAGTAAGATGCTTTGGAGCCTGTTGCCCCGTCACCAACTGCTGTGGTTCACCACAGACCAGAACGCAGTCATGCATGAAACTAGCAGTTGCTTCACAATGGTATAAACTTGGCTTTGCGACACATTGCGAAGCCCTGCTTTGCTTGCTACTGGTTTTCCAGAAGCTTCACTGGTTCACTTGGGCTCTGTGTACTTCAGGGGCTATTCAGCATCTCCTGGAGTACGAGACAGAACGGCAGCGGCACAACCTCCCTATGATGGCCGCCATCGACCTCATGAAGCGGCTTTACTCCACCAACTCCGCTCCCGTGGTGCTGCTGCGGACCCTCGGACTGCAGGCCACCAATGCTGTGCCACCCGTTAAGGCAAGTCCCGCCTCCTGCTCCACCCCCCCCCCCCCCCCCCCCTCACTGATTACATACCTCCGAGGTCCAAAAGCGCCTATAATTTACTGGGCCGTGCTCCTGGTCGTGAACTACGGCGCTGGCTAAGTTTAGACCCAAATTTAGTGTTACCGAAATTGTGTGGGTGGGGTACAGGGCTGGCCCCGCGCTCTGTACTGCTGCGTTTGCCTGTGTTTTCACACTCCTTTTATTACAGACCGCTCATGTGAAATGGCTTCATTTCCTACTAAGTGATCCTGGAGACAGCACGCATAGCTTCTTATAAAGAGATCCATTCTCACGGCCTAGTCATGCACGATATACGTACGTGCTATAATGTCAGTGTTGCACATTTGTGGCTGTGGTCCATGAGGGCCACAGGGTCGCTTAGTAACAGGCAGTTGGAACTAGCATTCATTCACATCAGTGATTTGTGGAGGCCTGGAAACTCTGACAGACAGTGGGCCAGGTTGGGAAACGTCCTGTTTGCCGGGTTTCCTATTATGCAATTACCGTTCATTTTTGCTGATCGATTCTTGTCGATGGCAGAAGATTCACACAAAAAACACAGAGGAGGTTATGTCTGTGTTACGTCAAGTTTTTTAAAAATTTTATTTTAACTAATTTTTCCCCTCCTTGTGTTTCCAGGAACAGATCATGGCATACGCAAGCAAGTGAGAGACTGCCTATGAAGAGTTTCCGGTGGGAGAACTGAAGAGGAGTCGGTGCCATGGTGTTTTCATGTAAAAGTGTAAATGAATAAAGTTTTATTTTAATCTCAGAGATTGTTTGCTGTTTGCACTCTATATTCATGTCTGCACTGCCTGAGAAAACTTGTATGATACCTAGAACCAAATGTATTCCTATCCTTTTAAGGTTCTAAGGGTTTATTTAGTATAAATTAATTTAGAACTTTTGTAAATGAATTTGACACTTTCTGAAATGGTTTTGAACTCTTCAGTCTTTAATGTATGTACACAATGTGCTATGCACCTTTGAGCAAGGAGGTGGTCAAGTTTGGTCTGTTGATCTCACCTTGATCGTCTCTAAATAACAATAAAAATAATTTTTGAGTGTTAAACACCATTTTTTTGTCTGACTTGGGGTTGTGATAAATCTCTTGTGCATTTTTTATACATGTGGGCTTTCAACCTGTACGTTTTGCAGAGAACAGCTTTGTAAAAACCACCAATGCTGAACTTCTCATACAAGTGTCACAGTTTTCCCTCTGTGTCTCTACTCTCTACCAAGTTAAAGCAATTTTATATTTAGTGAAAAATCCCTCTCCTCAAATGTGACATGTTCATAGGTGAAGTATATGGTGATGATCATATGAATTTGTCTTTGGTGTTGAAATTACTTCCTTTTATAAGGTCTGTTCATTTACAATATGGCACTTAGGAAAATAAGACCTTTGAATGTGTATTTCTAAGATTCATCAGGCTCAAATTGTGAGAGTGGTTCTGGGAGCATGAGGAATCATTGTCACACATGAATTGGCCTCCACAGAGTCCTGACCTTAACCCCTTTGAAAGTCTTTGGGATGTGCTGGAGAAGACTTTACGGATTGGTTCCCGTCGTCAATACAAGATAATGCAATTCTAGATGGAAATAAATGTGACATTGCATAAGGTTGTCAATACAATGCCACGACGAATGAGTGCTGTAATCAAAGCTAAAGGCGGTCCAACTAAATATTAGTGTGCAACTTTTTTTTTTGGCCAGGCAGTGTATCTTGTATCCTACTAAAATAATGCCAGCCTGTAGGTCTGGATATTAGGTTAACACATCCAGTCCTGTTGTCTTAATTGTCATCTTCAAAAGTTCCATCATGTCCATTGTCCACACAAATGAAATGGGGTACAATCTTCCCTTCAATTTGAATTGATTCTGCAAACTGTTTAAATGCACATGTGCTTACCTGCTACACAAGCTGTTGCAACACTGATCACATTGGGCACTGCACTGAATGATTGGTCCTATTTCTCCTCTTTGAATTGCTTCTATTTAATTAGCAAACAGTGTCATGCTACAGATAGGTAGATTGTACATTTAGATTGTGACATTTATACAGCCTCACAAATAATCAAGAGAAGCAAAACACACAAGTCTACAAATGTTAAATGTTTTAATAAAAGAGAATATATATATATATATATATATGCATTTATACAGTTCACAATAAAGCAAGAGGATTGTTTTGTCAATAGATTACAGAAATAAAATTACAGAAATTATGAAAAAAATACATTTTTCTATACCCAGTCCCTTTGATGTTACTTCAATGTTTGCAGAATTAAAACATTTCAGGTAAAATAATTACAAATACAACTGAAAAACAGCACTGTTTACAGTTAATAAAACAAATTAAAATGACAGTTTATTATTAAGTGTATTTTCTGCACCAAAAAGAGTTAAATATTTTGCAGTTATGTTGAAATATTTTCACGAAGGTTAATGAGACGTTTAAGCACCAGACTGTACATCAGATTTTTGCAAATGAAACCAGCATTTGATCCTTCCATCGACAATGGAGTGCAACAGTGATTTTGCCCATTTAAGGAATGGTAACATCACCATGGAAAAGTTTCCAAGTCAGTCATGTCCAAGTACATGAGAGTGGATTGTGTTCTAAGTATGGCCACACATTGATAATGCACAGCTTAGAATCATAGGCTTAATAATACATACAAAATATAACAAATATTAGACATATTCAGTGAAAATAACACTTTCTGTCTCTGCTTTCCTTGCCCCCTGAGTTGTGGCAAACATGAAGCCCCACCCCCACCCCACCCCCCTTCCCCAATAATATTAATTAATATGTACAACTCCTTCGCTGACGATAAGCAACATTAGGTACAGTATCTGCAATTAAAGTGTAACGTGCAAAACAGGAAGAAATAAGCAAGAACAGTTGGGGTGTATCTGAAAGATATTATAATTTTGTTTTAGTCTAATCAATCCTTACCAAGAGCTACTTCAAAGCATACATTACTATTTATGTTTCTGGAACTATTTTTTCAAAGTTTTCTTTTTGGTTAATAAATAATTTTACAATAAAATAACAACAAAATCACTGCAAAACAAAAACACAAACTGGGGTCTTACAGTTTATGTCCATATCTTGCCTTTTAAAACCACAGTGAGAATCTTCCCTTAGTACCATAAAAGATTTGAATAATGAGTAATATTACCAGGACAGAGTTTTAGGATAGAGACCCAAAAGAAGCTAAATGTAAACGCTTGTGTAAAAAAAAATAAACTCACGCACTTATCATGGACTGAACATACAGTAGAAATAGCTGGCATTCTTAAAAAAATATAGTGATTTCTTTATCAACAGTTCTGAGATTATTTGTGAGTTGCAAGGTGAGGGCGATGGGTTGTTTTACATGAAACCGCAGTGCGAGGCAGCCTGGGTGTTGGTGAGGCAAAGGCCAGGCAACAATGACCTCTGACCTCCATGCCAGTGACCCCTTTCTGTCCTCAGTGGATGTTCAGGTTGCGAAAGTAGTCGAACGTGGCGCCCAAAGCCCAGCTGGTCTCAACATTGTTCACCTTCTTAGCGAGCTGAGTGTGGAAGAGAAAAATACATCAGGGAATCATCGCTCACAGAGATGACTTGGTTCGCAGTTCCACACCACGTGGCAAGGTGCAACATAAGGCGCTGCCTTTAACAAGGACACCTTACCTGAAGTACTGTGCTGTCCTTGAAGCCAAAGCCCTCCTTTAACAAGCAGGTGATATATGTCATGTCCATACACAGGAAGGGGCTGATGGGACGGTACTTAGTCATTTTATTGCACACTGAAAATCAAAGAAAATAGAACAACCTTAGTTACAATTTGCAGTTTAATAGATGGAAAACTTACAAGCCAATACGATGAGAGTAGGACAAGGCTGGCCAAACAGTCCTGTTCAGGTCATTAAAAAAAAATTCTAGGGATAGACAATGGAAACCATATCTTTTGCATCTTGCCATTCCTGCAGTTCAATAATTGCACCTATTGCAGGGGAGGTAAAGGTGTGTTTTCTTAAACACATCCACAAAGGGCCACATCAGGCCCATGCATATAGGGCAGAGTCAAATGTGTGACTCAAGCACTGCTGCATGCGTCTGGCTGGTTGTGGCTGAAGCCTGCAAATTCAGCCCCGGTTTTAACTGACTGAGGAGGGGGGTCTGTGAAAAGAGCTGAGCCCAGTTGCTAAGGTCTGTATTTTCTGGTGCGCCAAGAGAAGGCCTGGCCAAATGTACTGTATGAGTACACGGTGGCGTCTCTGCAGACAGGTGCTGTAAGCACTCTCTGGCCCAATGAGAGTGCTTCCTGGGTCAGCTGCTGTGCTTGTCTTTGTCAGATTTGTTCCTCTGGATGGCAGGGCAGTGCTCTCGCTATGCAAATAGATTACAGCAGCACTCCGACCCTTTCCAGCAAGCTATAAATCTGTTGTGTGACTTGAAATGTTTATTCAACCGCAGAAATAATTCCACATGCTCTGACAAATGGGCCAGGTCCATAAATTAATCAATAAAAGAAACAGATCGTCTTAGCAGTGACACAGAAAATCAATATAAATGTTTACGTGTATACCATGTAAACTTGTGTATCACACATCATCAGCTTGCATAACCTTCAAATGGCAATAAAGCCAATGCTTCAGGTAAACCTGAGCCAAGATATTTGGGCACAAACAAGGCCAGTGTGTTTGTGTGAGGTAGAGCAGGGCGTGTTTTGGAGGAAGATTCTGTGGTCCGAAGGCTGATATTTTGTGAAGGTTGTGCGATTGCTGGAGCCTTGAATACAAATATGAGTTTGGGCACAAAATGTACCACTACACCCGATGTGCTCTCAGAAGAAGTCAGCACTCTCACCTTCTTTTGCTCTCTTTTTGAAATCCCTAACTTCCACAACTCCACCACGGTTGCCATCTGAAAAGGAGAATTATTTTCTCATTCAGTTTGAACTAAATGATAATTTAATTATCATTATTCACCATGAACACTGATGAAACCAGCCTGAATAATTCAATATTAAAATTATATGAGATAACTATCTATTTTTAAGGGAAGAAAAATGACATGTTCAGGACATGGATGTAATTTAATATTATTAATATAATTTTTTTTCTAATTGTTGTTTTTGAACAGGTTAAGAGTTGAATGCTACAAGCCCCAATGACTTTAACAATATTATTTCAATAAATTTTTATATAATTTTTTAATATAAATTATATTTAAGCATAGAAGTGATGCAGATTTTTGCCATATTATGTGTTTCTGTTTTCTCACCAATGAGACCTGACTCCACGGCTCTGTCATAGTAGTAAGAGAAGGCATAGAAAATGCTGCTCCCCTTCACCTCGAACGGCTGATGCACAATCCCCTTGACAACCCTCATGACCTCGTAGTAGCAGAGCTTGTACCCTGCATAACCTGGAATTCAGTGGGAAAAGCCATTTAATGTAGCATATACACATGCTTATGAGCAAGATGTCTTCTTACAAATTGTAATTTAACACATCATTCAACATATACATCTAGTTAGAGATTGAAATGTATTGCATTTGAAGTACTAATTCCAAACAAAACCAAGGAAAAGTGTTTATATGTACATAACAAATACACAAGTCCAATCTATGCATACTTGGCACTGTATGTCAAACTAAACACTTTCCTGGGGCAAAAATACTGTGCAGTGCTATAATTAATGGGCTGATGCACACAAGAACAGAAGTATGCATGGATTCATAATCAAGTTTGTAATGAACTCATGTGGCCAGTGCAGCACAGAAAGAGGCTGACTCCCTGTGCTGTCGCACTAAACTGTGCAGGCTTAGAGCCCGCCCCTTGGGGACTGTGAATTCCATTGAGGTTGTCCCAGCACTTTCATAACACTACTGCAGCATGCTGGAGGTGTGCCCAAAAGACCACTTTCATTTAGGCCAAGAAAAAAAAAGCTCAACTGAAAAACCAAGTGCTGACATCAACCTCCCCTTGGGCTATCTATTTTTACCGCATGATTGGGAGCGGTTAGGTTCAAGCCACTTGTTGCAAAGAAAAATTACAAGTCAGGGACAAACCTAGTATCTTTTGGCTACATGACTGTGGTATGGGAATGCTGTATTATTTGAGGAGTTAATTGACAATTGCAGTGCTCTTAAATACATGGCCTGCTGTGTTATTACTGTTAAAAGGTCTGTGTAAGAAAAGATTGCACCAGATGAGGGACTAAATCATGCCTTTTGCCTCCACAATATCAGGCCTAACAGACAGAGTGCAAGATTCAATTGAAACGAAATTCTAGTTTTTAATGGTTCTGCTAACCTGATCCTGTTCTTCCTGAACTGTCCTAAAGTAATGTAAAACTGATTAATGCAAATCCATAATGTAGGTTTTCATGTAAATTTAATAAGTCCAGAAGATTTATGGTCATGAATATTACACTTGTTTTTTTAACAAAGAATTACTTACCATCTGGGATCCCACTGACTTTGTAAGTGAGCCCACCAAAAGTCCAGTCCTCTCTGAACTTCTTGGGCAAGCACGAGCTTGTGAAGACTTTCCAGTCTAATCCTAGAAGAATCAGACCATGTGACTTGCTCGAGCTTTCCTACGATAATTATAATATTATATCTGTACATACACTTCCAGAGAACAATTCACAATAGTTTGAATGCACCAGCTAAGAGTTTACCCCAGGGTAACTGTGGAGTTAAGGAAGAATGTAACAATACAATGCCTGATAGCAGCACGTTCAGGCTTACTAGTTAAGACCACATAATCACTGGCTCTTTTCTCCAAAATTACTAACATAGTGAGGGTCCCAGGGCACGTTCTGTAAATGACTCTACAGACAATGCTGAGCAAGCTATTCTCTGAGCCATAATAAAAGCCCATGGAGTCATTCAACTGGATAGGTTATGTGGTATGCCTGATAAACAGGGTTATATCTATTCTATTCTTTAAAAAATCAGTGTATAATTAGCATCAGAACAATGGATTAATAGGTATCATAAAAATGTTATTACCATCAGCACCAAGAGCTCCAAGGGTTGCCAATCGAGCTGCTACCAGTCCATTTCCGAGGTAGCTGTACAGGAAAGACCATTATACTACAGAACAACCATTATACTGTATATTACATGAGAGACGTCATAAATGCTTAAGAGGTAAATTCTTAAGTTCACATGTAATTGTGTGGTCTTTGTCAATGGAAATAGGTTTGGAAATATAAACAGGTGGTCTGAATGAGGCTCATGACTGACAAGCATCAATATTTGACAGCAATCTTCAATGTCAAATGTTACCGCACTTTGAATTTTCAAATGTCTACTGTCATGGGTGCAAGTGAGCCAGGAAATTTGTGGAAGTTCTAATTCTGATGGAAAATTGGCCACAAAGCAGCAAATGACTAAGTGTGATTTCACATACAAACAGTCTGAAGTCTAAAATGTTGACATCTACAGATTTTGTACGCTTAAACGTGTGTGTATGGGCGTTTGTGGCTGATACAACATCATGCATTTTCATGACCACAGTTTCCAAGAAAGCCTAGAATGTGCAGACTGCAGGAGTTTACCTGTGAGTGTACAGTTCATAAGTGCCATTGAACATGTTCATCCTAGCAATGTAACTGGGTGGGGCAGAAGTGATGGTTTTCTGTGAAAAGAGAAAATTATTCATTATTTATCTGCTCCCCAGATGGCTTGTTCAAACTGACAATATGTAACCAAATAAAAAAATCTTAATTTTACAAGGATGTCATGCATGTCGAATAAATTGTTTTATTTTCTTAAAACTTTAATAGAAAATCAGTCTTTAGGCATCACTTCGTTCATCTGCAAAGGTTTTAGTTTTTTTAACAATGTAGTTGACACATCTCATGTTGCAGCAAGTAGGGAATACAGAAAACTAAAATTGAAAATTGTGAACACGAAGTAATAGTAACAGTAAAAATGGACATTCATAAAAGCATTCCTACCTTGGATTTTGGGAGAAAAGTGATCTGTGTTGAACCTCCTCCTAAATCCAAGATTCCCACAGTCCTTTTTGTATTCGAATACAAGTGTCCTACAACAAATGAAATGCAATTTGAACATAAGAAGAAACTACAATGAAATCCACTGCAACTGCTACATTTAGAGGGGGACCTAAACAAAGATAGTACTATATGTTGATGGGACTACATTTTTTGCCACTAGCTGTAGCCACAGACTGGAATTCTAACAGGAAGCACTGCAAACATTTATGTTAAACTTGTCTGTTACCAGAATAGGAAATAGGTCTTGTTGACCGCTACATAGGTTTATTCATATTTTGCTAACAGACTGAAAAATGTGAGGGATACTGCATTCCATATTGCCCAAATGGTATAGCTTCGGCTAGGGAAAGGAAGTCTTTCACTATCTAGGTACTATGTATAGTGTAAACCACAGCAATAAACCTAGTAAGCATTTACGTCATTCTACTAAAACATGAGTAATGGTTTACCTGTCAAAAAGTTTACTGTTACCCAAGCCAAGACTCCTAGGAGAGAGAGAGGGGGGGGGGAGAGGGGTGCAGGGAGTTGGTGAATCAACCCTTCAATTTGAGGAAACATGAATTATACTGTAAAATGATATCTTAATGTGTGCTGAGAGAGAGAGAACTTACATTTCCAAACTAAAGTTTTTACACAATCTTGTGGTTAGATGACAGGCATAAATGAGCAGTTCAAACTTAAGCTATTAATTAGGATTCATTTAAAAGGTGTTACTTCATTCAAATGTGTTTGACATTTTGGGATTGAGGAAATAAACCCTGGGGAAATTACTTGGGTTTGTCCTTCAGATTGTCATGTGAAGTCCTTCAGATTTTACATGACGTGTCACAAAATAAAAATGATGAATAGCACACCTGGAGTGACTAGACTAATGCTAAGGATCTAATTGAGAGATGTGGAAGAATGCTTAATACTAAATGTGGGTGGAAGTGCTGACAATTGTTTGAATTATAATGGAGGTAATAGCAGATATTTTAATGGTTTTATATAATTACCAAAAATTGATCAAAATTAATTAAATTGCAACTTTCAGAGAAACCTTGATGCATGCATTACAATAAAAGAACATTCAACACACTTGTCTCTAATTGCCAGGTTTCCCTAAAAGTTTAAATGGTTTGATTTTCATTTTTAAAAAAGTAATACTGCCTCATTTAGTCACAGGCTTTCAAAATGATGTGTTGCTGCCAATTTGGAAGTTAGCTCAGATTCTAAAATCAGTCCACAGCCTAATGGTGAAAGCTGACATACCTTCATTTTTTCCATTCATTAAGGATACACTGTTGTTCGGTACTAAAAATGGGGACTCGTTGAAGACCTCTTTGACCTGCATGTGATGAAACGTGTGAATTAGATGTGTGTTGAAACATGTTTGTAGTCTCAGAAACTCTATGAATGAATATTCATATAGCAAAGACACATAGGATGCACATTCAGAAGTATTACATTCAGGCACAATATACCCTGAGTTACTCACAAACCTATTCTTTGGGATCCAGCCTAAGTAGACGAACAGAAACCCAGATGTGTCGTCATTCTTGGCTAACCTTAACTGACCTTCCCTCCTGTCTTGACTGTGGATGTGTATTGAAATCACTTCTGTGTATTTGCCTGTAATTTAGAATGTCTGAGACTGGCCAGTCTTCAGCGCTGTGGTGAACCTCAATAATGTTAATAAAAGAGATCCTGGCGCTTCAGACAAGCTCTGGAACAGCTGTTTCTGCACACAGAGAGTCACAGACAAGCCGCTCTCTTTGAGGACACTCGCGGGCAGTTTGCGGTATGCGCGCCGGCTCACGGCGGGACGGTCGGTTTTTCTGCCAGTTGTCTGGGCGGAACGGCGCGCGGTTTTCAGACTCCTCACCTCGTCCAGCAGCGCCTTCGCCTTCTCCGCGGGGAGCAGCCGAAGCCCCGCTGTGGCTTTCAGGACCACTGGGGTTTTCTTCCACTCGGAGCGAGGCACCGTCTTCCTGGCCAACTTCAGCAGCTGCCTAATTGTGTCCCCACCCTGAGACAACCAGAAATCCACCGCAAATGCCAGTCAATACAAAACACGTGAAGAGCAAAAGAACCAATAGCATACAGTATGCAATTGCCCTGACTTTTTATGCAATACAACGTTCAGTAACACTCAAATAAATTAGATTCATTTGCCTGCTAGTATCTTTCATGAGACCAGATCTTTCACTGACATTACCACAAAGATACGTTGAATATACAATAGGAGCTATAAGCAAAATAAATTTGCCTGACATTTTGCCTGATGTATTTTCATGGTTTGTGCCTAATTGGAGTATGTCACTTCCTGTAAAAACAGGGATAGTTATTTCAAGGGACTTCAGACAGACATTTGTGGGCTCTCCTTGGTCCAGTTTTTTTCATTTCAGAATTGCAATTTCAAATCTAAATTATACTGTGTGCATTGCACTGATAAGCAAGCATTGATCTGCACTTGAAGAAATACATCTACACTTGGGGCAAATTATAAACAAGGAAAGAAAACTGCAAATATTTAAGAAGACATATTTAAGACAAGACACACTGCCTCTATAGTTATATAATAATTAGAGAAAAGTACACAATGGACCACATACCACATTTGGCTTGTCAGCATAAGCAGACAATCCGGGCTTCACTGCATGGTACATTTCATTGTCCAGAACTGGCAGCTCAGCTTTAAAGAGAGAGATAATTATGACCAAAACCATTTAAAAGGAAACTGGATTTAACATGTAATAAAAACATGATAGCATTGCAATGAACAAACTCAACACTTTCTCAGAATGAGAATCTATCTCTATCTCTGAGTGTACTGGGATTTACACTGAATGAAATCCATGTTGTCAGATTAGCAGCACAGAAGGAAATAAGTCTGCATGAATTTCCCGATTGCCTCAGCTCACCTTTCACAGCTCACCGGGGACAGCAACTTTCCTGACCAGAAGCATCTGTGTTATTTCCCACAAAAATTCAAGGTCCTTCTCACAAATGACCAGATATGCCCTTTCACAGTCACTTGCTACTCTGAGAAGGGAACAGCCACAGACCCCTCTGCCCTGCCACTGGTCCTGTGCAAAGCTCCCCGCCTGTCCTTACAGTGCGTGTGTATTTTAGCACCGCGCAGCCAATGATCTGCAGCAAACACTGACATTCTAGGAGGTGGCGGCTGCGCGCTCGCTCACAAACCCCTAGGGGCGCAGCCCGAGAGGGGGGACTCACCTGGATCTTTCTGGATGAAGGTGTAGACATGGATACGGGTGCCGGTGCTCCCGGCATCAAACATGATCCCATAGAAAGTGTAGCTGCGGTTGCTGGGCCGGGCGACGCTGGGCAGGAGGTTTTCCATGTTGGCGGAATGCTCGTGGTTGTTGAACGTTGCCTCTGCGCGGAAGTTCTGCGCCAGATCCCACAGGGACACCACCGACAGGATGAATATCTGCACACGCATCTTTACGCACAAAGAGGAATGCTGTCTCTGTGAAAACTTCTGCTTCTAATATTTTTGAACTGGGACTAAGTACGTTTTCTTGTTTTGGCTCGATCACTGGAGCAGAGAGCTGCAACCTGCCTGCACCAGCCTACAGGAGTGACAAAAGAGACGAGCAGAGAGAGAGAGAGAGGAAGAGAAAGAGAGAGAGAGAATAAGACACACAGAGTGGATACCAAAGTGCACTCAGGACTGTCTGGTCATCTGTTTACTGTATATAAAGACATAAGGGCCTGGCAAGGAGCCACACCAACAAAAGCCGTCCACCAATCCTGTGCCGTTCCATCCCAATTCCTCTAAACATCCCCCTTGCAAACAAGCTGGATATCAAATACCTGCCTACCAGAAGCATTCAATTTTTATTTTTTTTTGCAACTGGCAACAATTTCCCCTTTTCAATCTTAATTAGGCAAACTGGAGCCAAGGATACCCCAAAAAGAAGAAAAAAAGAGGATATATCAGGACATCAAATGGCTAGCTTACTGGAACTACAGGATTGGTCTCAAAATAGATTTTATGGTTTCATTTAATTAAAACTTACAGGGCAGCATGTTTCGTAAAGCTTCACTATGTCATTACTTGCCTGATATGTTTCTTCGTTTTGACATGTTAACTGAGATTACTAAAATTCGACTCAATTTTCTGGAATGGTGATGATGTCAAGAACCGGCTAATTAAGAAGAGATGACTTCTTACTGTGAAGATCGAATTGCCTAACTGTATACAAAGCAACTAGAAATCAAGATATTTAAACAGTTCTGCATTATGAGTGATTTAAAAAGGAATTAAAGTGTATAATGCTGCTTTGTTTCCTAAAGAATGCTATAAAGCAAAGTAGACATTTTCTCATTTACAGTGGGGTTTTGGGGTGAAGGCATGAAATACCCTTACAAGTTTTAAACAAAAGAAGACCACCATAGAAAGCAGGATTAAGTCATAAAAGAAGGTCAAAGGAAATAAATAAAATCATGACAACACAGGAGAGTTTCAAACCGCATTATGCATTGCAATTGCTCGCACTAGCAGCTGGGTGCAGTTTTCCCTAACTAATAATGCACGATACACATTCCAGTTTTACAAAGAGATTCATTTAATTAGATTAATTAGTTTGATAGAGTTTTTGAGGGATCTAAGTTTTTTTAAAAACTGCCCCTACACCAACACCCCCCTACTCCAAACACAAGAACACACCCATTCACACTTAATTTCATGCTTCAAAAACCCTCTATGTGTGCAAGTGCAGGCTGTTTTCCAACTGGCAGGAACAACAAAAAATGTGTGTGATCATCTTACTCCCACTCAACTCTTCGCAAACCACAGGATTTCTAAGAAAAAAAGTATTTTAAGGCAGGTTTCTGAAGGAAAAGCGTAAGTGGTCACATTCTCCGTTTTAGGTGGGTGGCTGGCACGGCTTTAACAGCTGGAGCGTCTTTATCAGCGACGCACTCGCTTGATGTCACTCAAATATAATCTCTTCAGATTTTGCACTGGGATATTAAGAGCTAGCATGCAGTGTTGTAGCTCAGAGCAGACCCGCAGCCAACTGGGGGACCTTGACTGAACTGGGCTCAAAGCTAGAGAGGGCTTTTCTCAAGCCTGTCATATTCCCCGCAAGAGGCACAGGCACGCAGCAAAGGGCAGGCTGCGACACTCGTAGTTCTGCGGTTTTATTTTTTGGGTTTTTTTTTTTCAAACGTGAGGCCCATCGGGCTAGCCACTCTGCTTTGTCAGAATTCCCTGCTCACCGCTGCAAATGAACCTGGTTTACCGCACAAGGATAAGTGAGGCAAACTGACGACGTCCGTGCAAACCCCGCTGGAAAATGAGGAGGCGGAGGTCCCCCCGACCAGAATTATCGCAGCACTAAGTGGAGGTCCACAGAAAGGACATAGTGGGATGGGAGGTACTTGGCACAGTCGCTCACGGCTCACGCCATTCCAGGTCCGGGTCCGTCCACTGCTCAGTGCAGTGATCCACGCTGTAATTTGTACTAAAAATATTGCACCCCCTTCATTTTTTTCCGAATCCTGCGGCCTTTTTTCCAATCCTGTGGTAAACCGCCATGGTCTTTTTCTCCCTCTCCAAGCATGCATGCACAGGACCTTTTAGTGACTTCTGTCAGTTTAGGGATAGTCTATCTTGCCATGGCAACGGTGCTGCGCCCTTGGTCAGTGTCTATAAGCGCATTTAAGAGGTAACTTTAAAATGAGAAGAGGCCATAAGAATCACTCTCTCCTTGAGAAAGTTTCTTGTCTGCATGCTTATTGTATGCTCTTCATGCACGCAAATTTAACTGCACAAAAGGCTATTGATATTCTTCATTGTTTTCCTACAGTAGTATGTCTGGGGGGGGGAAATTCCTCTCCAACATATTTTTGCCTACAGGAAAAAACATAGTCATATTAAATACATAATTACCAACTGGTCTTGCTTGACAAGTCCTATGCCTTTTTAGCACATCAGGCATTTTAAAATACATACTCAGACAGCCAACAAACATCACAGGGCACAGGGGAACTCTTAGTGGACGTTGTTGGGGTTTTGGCATTTTGTCACATGTAGGATGTGATTAACACTTTATCCAAGGGTTAACATTAGTGGGCTAAAACCTGTCAAAATCCTTGTTTTCAGTCACAATTATAGTTGGCACTTGGGCTAAGAAAACAAAGAAAATGAATGCGCAATGCATTGTGTATAATTACTTTAAGACCTGACTACTAGAAATTATGCATTGAAACCATCTCTAATAATGTGTGATCCTACGTGCTGTTCTTTACATTTCTCATAAAATTTATGCTGTAAATACTGTACCTTCATGCTGTGACTTGGTGATTTTTGAAAGAGAGGCAAATCCGTGACAAGCGAAATTCAGATGGGCAGAGATGACTGCTGCACGCTGAGTTGCAAAAACTGAAACAAAAGCAATTTGTCAGCTCTTACTGCCAAACCCTAAGACTGGCAAGCTTCATCTTATAGCCATTTCAATGAGAATAAGAGGGGGAAAGAACCATTCAGCTAAGAATCCCTCGCACACAGCTGTCAGACAAAACTGACACCGAGGGTAATGTGCAAACATGAAATATGAGTATGACATATTGACCATGACATAAAGCACAATGTCTTGGCACACTTCAGACACAGCAGGTCCAGTTAAAGCTCTAGTTCTTTGAGTAGTGATGCAATCCTCGAACCATGCCAATGCTGACTATAACCAGGAGTCTCACACAGATACACACAACTGAATATTATCTCACGGTGGGGGGAGGGGGAGTTCCATCACCAGGATATTTCCTGCCTCATCATGCAGCCGTTAGCTCCTCTCATTTATCAGGCACCTGAAGTCTACCTGTGCCAAGTGTTTAAGTGCTATGCTGACTGTGCAATTTGCCTGGCCGAAAACGATGAAACAAAGCAGCTCTTGGCTGTAGCCTGCAGGTTACAGAGGATGTGCTCGTTTGTGTGTTCTACCAAATTCATGATGATTTTGTTAACAATGGGAGAGGCCAAAATATATTTTAGAATTCAAAAAAGCAAAAATGGGGGATATAAAGTTGTCACAAAAGCAAAATTCCATAAATAAGAAATATATCATCCTGACTTGATTAAAGCTGGTCAAGTGGCATTAGCTTAAAATACATATAAAAAGACCATAAGCTGGCAACTAAGAACCTGTGTGATCCTTGTTAGGAATGTATTCATGTACCCATGTTAGCATACCAAGAAGGGAGGTATTCAAACATGAAGGACCCCTTAAATGGCTTTGAAATGCAAGCATCATGCTTAAAAGCTCACCATTGCATCTATTATTAATAGCCAACATTTGGTACCCTCAGGAATTAGTTTGTGGGTGTCCTACCCAGGATGTGCATTGAAGAGACCCAAACCATGTCATTACGATGCCAATGATAATCACAGCTTAGTTGAGCATGGGGTTATTTCAGTTTTTTGCTCCCTTTCATAGCAATTAGCTTTAAATTTAGTAGCCAGTCTCAATACATGCTGCCAGTGCCATCTACTATACGCTTAGATTTACAGAAGCTACACCCTGACATTTTAAGATATACTTTTTCTATTTTGCTATCTGTGGAATGCTCTTTGAGCAACATCCAGTTTTTTGATCTGCTACAGTACTTTGTGAGCCTCAGGACTGAGTGACAGGTTGTGATGGCCTCAGATCAAAACTCAGCTCTAACTACACTTTGTTTATTCCAGACTTCTAAGGTTTCTTGGAATCTGCCAAGTCAGTTGCAATTTGTTTAACTTTTGTGGTTTCTCCACAACTTATGTAATCCATGTATAAGGCTGATGGGGACATTTTCTTTTATGGCTTCACATTCTGGAAGCTGCCAGAGGTTCTTCTCAGGACAGCCTAGGAATATTACAGCCTGCTTGCCTGCACAATGCAGTTTTATTTCTTTTTTGCCAACCTCCTCCCATTCCTTCTACGGATGTTGATGTACTTTATACTTTTCATTATGCCTGGACAACCAGTGAGTAAATATAGAAAGTTGAAAGGTTTAACACTTTTTTGTTGGTTTGGACTACTTTGATTGGAGTGGTTAGTTTGGCTTGGAGTTCGCTGAAAGGTTGCTGTGCCTTTTCATTCTGCCAGATGAACTTTGTTGGTTGTGTGTCAGTAAAGGATATCAAACAACATTCAATGAGGATGACCCGGCAAAGTATGGCCATGGATTTAGCAGCTGTATTATTCTCATGGCACTGATGCATAAACCCCCTATATGCTTGGTGTTACATAGCTGAAAACAAAATACTACATACATTTACCCGACATGCAAAGCATCTGAATTGTTCATAGGTGCAATTACAGTAAGTGTGCTTTGACTGTTGCAGATCATGCTACAGGTGGTTCTGGAACTCAGACACCAGTGATTAAGTGATTGAATATGTCACTGTGGCAATCATAAAAGTTTACCTTAATCCAAGAGGTCATCAGCTCAAGCTTATGGCTTCAGCAGAGTCAAGCACTGAAGGGAAGGAGTCTCCTTGGGCAGCTGTAAGCCTTACATTTCTGGCAAAGCTTGAATAATCAGGTGCCAAAGTGAATACTGACTATTTCAAGACATGTTCCCCTTTGTGTAGCAAAATTAACTCCTGGCCGTATCAAGCACTATCTACTGCCAAAATGTGATTTATCAATAAGTGATTTAAGTATGTTTTACCAAAAAGCCAAACTGGCATTTATACAGGACTTTCTTGTGGCCAACAAAAGCAACTACAGACAAACCTAAAAATACTGACCATTTCCCGTACCATCCACACCCTTCCACATCATAGACCTAGGGACTGCTGGGCAGAGGTTCTTGCTAAAACTGGAATATTTTTGTACATATATTTTACTGCATAAAATATATTCTGTAAGCTACATTATCGATCCAATGATTGTGTCGCCACATTTTTTTTTTTACTTAAAAGCAAGGAGACCAGTTCCAAAAGATGCCCACCATACCTAGCCATATAGCTAGATATCATTTTTCCAGTTGATAAAAGCAGAGATGGCTGATTACATGTGCAAAATATGATTATTGTAACACAAATATGCAAAAATGTATGTGAAAAATGGTTTTAAGAAAGACATTTTCTGCCCGCATATACAGCACATAAATATTCAAACAGTTGAACATATAAATGTTGCAAGACATAAAATGCAAAAAAATCAATACTGCTGTCAAAAGTAAATGAAGAATACTTCACAAGGAAATATTTTATTACAGTGTAGCACGCATCTCCAGGGCTGTTCTTTTGTAATTTGGTGAACACCCTATGACACTTATTTGTTCACTTTACACAATAATAATAATAATAATAATAATAATAATAATAATAATAATAATGGATAACAATTCGTATATCAAAATAAGTCAGTTAGGGAAATCCCTGTCTAAATTCGTTTGATGCAATGTCCTCCCACTCTTGTGGAAACCAGCCTACTTCCAGAGACGCTCCAATTGCCCCACATAACCTACTGCAGAAATACTGTTATACAGCGAGTCGACAGATATGATAGATGACATGAGCTAATGTCGGCTATCTGTACGATTATAGACATAACATTGTAAACATTCCGTTTGTCGGTTGTAAATAAGCAGCAATTTTGTAACCATAATATAGGGGAGTTGGTTAAACAATCATCTTTACGTTATGCACCATTTACATGCAGTAGAAGTAGCTTAGCTTGCAAAGTTCAGGAAAAATGCAGTCGTTCTGGACAAATTAGGAAATAGGTAGCTAACGTTATCTTTCGAGATACAGCGAAATAATATTTAACTCGACTACACCTCCCTTAACGTTAACCCTCACGTGGATATAACAATCAGTTTGCTAAATGCTAAAACTCCTCTTCTAACGTTACTTCAAATAAAGTTCATTCTTCGTACACCCCGGTGTATTCTGTAGGCTATAATGTGTAAAACGTCACGTGGTATGTTATCATTCATTAACACTGGAGCTTTTTTCCACGTACACAGCACATCTAACTCCTGTTTGTTCACGCGCGTTCTATTGACATTGAAGAGTAGAAATTGTTGAGTTAAAGGTTTAATGTAGCTCAGCCTTGCTTGTCTGACCAAGAAAATACTCAAGTGAGGTTCTGTATAACGTCAGCGTATTTGATTGCATTTCTATGGCGACCACCCGTAAACATGACGCTTTAGTGTGAAGGGTGTTGGACACCATTCATTTCTTTGAAGTAAATAAGCTACATTTGTAAACAATGCCTAAAAAGAAAGGAAAGAAGGGAAAGAAAGGGAAGGGGTAAGTTAGTAGGCTAGTTAGCAATCAATGGATGTTGTATTTAATGCTGTTAACAGTCGAAAATTGTGAAAATGTGTCGTGCATTGTATCTAACGGTATGCCTGCAGTCCTAGCCAATGTTAGTCGTATTGTGGAAAAAGTCGTGAATAAATAAATTTAGCTACACTATTTTATGAGTCTGAAACTGTTTCTTTGCTTGAATGTCAAGCCAAATAAAGTCTATGGCAAGTTACTTGCAGTAGCCTGTTCGCTAGTGGACATAGCCTAACTTTAAGATAGGCTATTTGAGTTAAATTTTGAACATGGTGTTCAGGGACAACCAAATAGTATCAAATACAGATATAACAGGTTAACGTGTTAGCAGCCGCATCACAGTTGTAGCACTTAATCCATATTTTGTATATAGAAAAGGAAAGAAGGATGGAAAGCAGGAGCCCAAAAATGATAAAGAGTCGGACATTGACAAGTCTAAAGCAAATGCGGCCCTTTGGGAAGCTAAACTGGAGGTCATCGAACGCTCTCGCACGGACTACCGCGATGCTGCACGGAAACTTGCACGGGCCAACGAGGACCTTACTAACCAGCAGTACAGTGCGGAGAAGGACACCCTGGACATCATTAGTTTCCTGAAGAGGAAGGATGTTGAAAAAGAGGAAAAGGTTTGAAAAAAATTGTAAAATAAGCTACATATTAAATAAAGGTATGGTTGTATTAAAGAAATAACGGCAACCGTCTAAGGCCTATGCAGTAATATCATTGACATTACAGTAGCCTATAATGTAGGTAAGCTATAATAGCGAACGGCACCTAACATAATATTAGATTATAATATTATACTTCTAATATTAGAATATCACGCCAGATGCAAGCGAAAAAAACGAAAATCACAATTAGAATCACTAGTTCTAACCTGGGCAGGGCATTTTGACTTAATGCACCTGCACTTTATTTTCTATTCACTTATTCTTCATGTCATTTTTTTCAGATTGCACAACTGGAAGAACAATTAAAAGAGCAAAAAAATAAAGCTGCAGAAGAGAGTGAGCAATTGGTAAGTTGTACTGTAAATACAATATTTTGATGCTTCACTAAACGTACAGCTTTATAAGGAATTGTTTGTTTAAGTAAATTATGGGCATATACTATGGCTATGACACATTTCTGTAAAGTGTCCAACAATAATAAAAGTCACATTTCTTTCTTTACATAAACATAATGACCACATTCTAAGAACAGGGTGTGACGAGACAGTTCAGAGCAAACAGGTCAGAAATGGGCAAGAAATATATGTATGTTTGACCAAACCTGCTGGCACTGTCGATGTTCATCATTCTACACTCTGCCAAACAAAATGTCTAATAAATCATATTCATTGTCCTTCTTAAAATCGTGGGTGTACGTTGTTTGTTATATGCCAGTTAAAAACATGCAGCTCTCAAAAACACACAGTTGTGCCTTGCCCAAAGTGTTCTTTTTAATTATACACATACTGCCTTCATTTAAAAACAAAACAAACAAAAAATGAAAACAAAAAAGCCAAAACCCCTAAATTTTCATACATACACTCTAAAATTACGTAAATCTCCTCCCGTGTCTTTAAAAACACATAATTAAAACCTGCATCGGACTGGGAACATGCATACAAATTTTGTTATAAGCTCTGTGTCTCACGTGTCATATGGATTGTTTGTTCTAAATTACCAGTGTGCCTTAAGCTTTTTTGATTTGGAGGCTTGCTTTTTGAAGACTGAACTTTAGAACAGAGATGCTGTTTAGGATTTTTTTCATGTAATCCACTATAGTTTTGAGAGGACAAGACAAGTGACTTGATCAGTGCTGCATTGGTTTAATTGGCTTTTTGAAATAGCTTAACTTATAAACATGCAGGTTTGAATAATGAATGTTTTCTGTCATCATCTCTTATTTTATCCTGGTAAAACAATAACCTTTGGAAAAAGGAGGCTTGGTCTGGACCAGCTTGAAACATCACCAGTTTAGAAAAGCATGGCAGTGTCACATTAGCCCATATAGGACTAATTAGGAAAGTATTGTATAAAGATGCCACTGCATGCTGAACCCATTGGTCTTATGTGAAAAGATAAAAGAGTACTGAAAAAGAGACTTTGGTAGTGGAAACTATTGGATGACAAAAAAAAAAAACACAAGAGAATGCCATGCTCACTTGAAACCTGCTACTTGTCTAAAAAGTCAACCATATGACTCCAAAGGGTGAGAAAGTAAGTCTGCCAAACAATGATCACACCAGGGTTTTCCACTAGTCTAAAGGGTGGGGGCCATTTTGTTACAGCTGTTAAAATACATCAAAGACAGAAGAAAGCATTGCAACCACAGCTCAAATTACTTTTAAAGAAGGATTTTCGTCAGTTGAACTGTATGAACAATTAGTGCTGTGCATTGGAATCTGCAATGAGATGCTTCAGTTTAATAGTTATGATTTGTCAAATGGGTAAATTGTTGCTATTTGAAGCACATTTCACATGTTGCCTTATCAGCAACTCGTTATTTACTCTTTTGTTTACCTTTTAAAAATATCGAAGGCAAGTTTTAATATAGAGTAGAAAGAGGAGGAAATGGCTTTTCAGCAGTATGATCCTAAAGTATAAAGCATTAGTATAGCATTAGCAAGTATAAAGTAAATAATACAATTAGAAGTTTCTTCAAGGTTGGCTGTTTGTAATGGATGTACGTTAAGATATTCAGTGAATGCTGAAAATATAATGCTTCATAATGGTCTGACTCGAGTCAGATAAAATTATTTAGTCTCTTAAAACATAGTTGTTTCCTTTGTATGATTTCGTTTGCTTTCCTTTCATGCACACCATTGTAACAGCTGATGGACAGCAATGCAGGAGTAGCGCCTTTCAGTGTTTGCCGAAAATACAACAGAAGCCCTTCAGTGACCTGCATCATGTTCTGTGCAGCAGGAGCTTAAATTCAGAGGGGTGGATTGTGAAAGACCAATGGCCATGTTGCTGCTGAGCTCTGTTAGTTTTTGCCACCAGTTATAAGTGGTACTCCTCAGTTCCTGGAAGATTAGGTCATACTCTTTTCCAAGAGTACCAGCTTCCTTTCTATTTCTAGTTCCATAATTTCCCCCTTTTATGAAGACAATGGGTGTATATTGTTTTAAATTCCAACAAAAACAATGCATTTTTGAGTTTTTGTTGGGGGGGGGGGGGTGTCTTCTTGGCTAAATCAGGGAAAACATGACCTGTCCATTATGTTCACTGTCCGTTATGTTCATTGTTGTGGCAATGTACAATGACTAATCCTTGAAAATATATATTGCAATAAATAGAATTGAGAGGGGAGGTTTGTGATGTGGTGAGAGATCTAAGCTTGACCCGATCACATTTTGTACAAAAATACAGACACTGAGGCAGGGTTCAGTGCTCAGGCGTATTATGGGTCATGGGTCAACATCTTGGTTGTAGTACTGGCTAAGTGTGGTCTGCATGTGATTGGCTGTTTCAGGTTGCTGAATACAAACTCAGGATAAATGAACTGGAAGAGACCTTCAGCAAGAGATCTGGTGAGTTCCGTATGATTCAGGGAGAACTCAAGATGATCAAAGAGTTCCGGAAGAAGAAAGCCCACATGGAACAGGAGCTGAGTGATGTAAGATCTGTCAGATCAGTTATATTCAAAATACTGCTCTGTTGAGCACATTGCTCAAATTGGGGATGAATAATCTTTTTTTTCAACCTAGATAAAAGAGAGTATGGATCATGCAGATAGGGGTCACAAAGAAAGTCTATCAAGAATGGAGCACAAGTTCTTCAGAGAGAAGGTACGGATGTCATAAATCCAGGAATCTGCTTGCACATTACCCTGGACCTCATGTGTATAGCTCTTTCCTAGGTAGTTAGAGTCACATGTATGTGTGCTGCATAGAAACCCACATGGTTTGCAAATATTAACAAAATTTTACCATCAACTTATCTTATTATAACTTGACTACAAGT
This sequence comes from Anguilla rostrata, assembly GCF_018555375.3. NCBI lineage: Eukaryota > Metazoa > Chordata > Actinopteri > Anguilliformes > Anguillidae > Anguilla > Anguilla rostrata. The sequence continues at coordinate 19,958,230 of NC_057933.1, read as the reverse complement.
ACAAAATATTGCTAATGCAGTACAGTCTAGAGGCCGGTCTACGACTCACCCCAAGACCAGTAAAGATTGAAATTTGTGCTGCAGAAAACTGGAAAGGTGAGAACACAGCCAAATGTGCTGCAATTCTGAAGCAGAATTTAATAAACACTGTCAAGCGAATGCTGGAAGTGAGAATGGTGTGAGACCCAGCCACGGATACATAGCCCACAGTAATGTGACAGCGATGTCGCAGTAGCTCGATAGCATTTCTGCAGTGTTGTAAGACCTTCTGAGAAATGTTACGCTCTAGCAGAGAAAGGACCCAGGCATAGAACAGGATGCAGAAAGGTACAGGGACGCTAAGTGCTGTGTTCCCCACAGCTTCGCCTGGAGAAGGAGGCAGAGCAGAGGATCGCCCAGCTGGCAGAGAGAGCCCACAACGAGGCCATTGTGTGAGTGCGTCCGCCAGCAAATTACAGGCTAATTTTACATTTCAACCTGCAGGGCCAACCTTCCCCAGGAAAGAAGTGAAGGAAAATAAATATTTATAGAAAACAAGGTTATTATCTTGACCACTCTAGTTTGTCTTCCAGCAGATAGTGTACATCACCTAAGCCAAAGATACACTCTCAGTAGGTAAGGTTATTCTGCAATATTAAGAGGCCCCTATCATTTACAAGTTGGAACCTTGAGGACAGCTGTTTGGGGTGCACTGCAGTTTAGCAATTTCACAGACCTGTATGAGGGTAAGATGAGTAATGTAAGTTTCATAGGCATAGAATAAGATGGGTCACTCAATACAAATTTAGCTGTCCAACAATAAGAAAATTAGCTCAGGACTGGTTGCAAGTGTTGGTCAGCAAATCTGAGCTTGTTTGGAATTCATTTCTGTGGTGTTGTTCATCATAAATTATGCGGTTTTTTCAATTCCACCCTTTGAGGGCCACAGCCCTGCAGCTTTTGTGGGGCATGTTTCACACACACAAACACACACACACACACAGGATAATGACATAATGATATACAATGCAGTCCATAGGTATTTGGACAGTGACACAGATTTTGTTGTTTTGGCTCTGTACTCCAGCACACTGGATTTGAAATGAAACAATGACTATGACGTTAAAGTGCAGACTGTCAGATTTAATTTAAGAGTGTTTGCATCCATATCCAGTGATTCATGTAGGAATTACAGCTCTTTTTATGCACAGTGCCCCTATTTTAGAGGACCAAAAGAAATTGGACAAATTAGCATAATCTTAGAGTTGTCATATTTAGTATGTGGTTGCAAATCCTTTGTATCAGATGACTGCCTTCTGAAGTCTGTGACCCATAGACATCACCAGATGCTGGGTATCTCTGTGGCAATGCTCTCTTCAGTTCCGCTGTCTTCAGTTCCTGTTTGTTTTGGAGATTTTTGCCTTCAGTGTTGTCTTCAGCAAGTGAAACACATGTTCAGTTGGATTCAGGTCAGGTGATTGAGTTAGCCTGTCAAGAACATTTCACATTTTTAGTTCTCCTTGGTTGCTTTATCAGTGTATTTGGGGTCATTGTCCAACTGCAAGGTGATATGCCGCCCTATCAGTTTTGAGGCTGAAGATGGATATGAGCAGGTAAAGTGTTTGTACACTTCAGAATTCATCCTGCTACTGCCATCAGCAGTGGCATCATCAATAAAGATAAGTCAGCCTGTTCCAATGGCAGCTATACATGTCTAAGGCATAACACAACATGCTTCAAAAATGAAGTGCTTTGGATCATGAGCAGTTCTTTTATTTCTCAACACTTTTCTCTTTCCATCACTGTGGCATAAGTTAATACTCATCACATATGTCCATAAGAGTTTGTTCCAGAACAATGTTTTTATGTACTTTACTCTAAAGTCGTTCTGGTCGTTCTGTTCTTGAGGCTTACCAGTGGTTTACATCTTGCAGTGAACCCTCTGAGGTTATGCCGCTGCAGGCTTCTCTTTATTTTAGTATTTGACACAACTATGCCTACATCCTGGAGAGTTTTTTTGATATGGTTTTTCTCCACAATTGAAAGTATTCTTTGATCATTTACGACAGTGGTCTCCCATAGTCTACCAGATTGTTTGCTATTGCTGAGCTCACCAGGGCATTCTTGCTTCTTAACAATGTACAAAACAGTTGATTTTAACACAACCAATGCTTTGGCTTTGTCTGATCAATTTTTCCACCCAATGATGGTGTGGCTTTAACAACACGTATTTGGTCCTGGTTGAGACTCCAACAGATTCCAAATGGAAATTCCACACCTAGAATCAACTTTTGTTGGCTATCTTGTGCATGAACTAATGATGCAACAACACACAGCTGGCCAAGAAACAGCTGAGCAGCCAATTGTCAGGTCCCTCAAAATGGGGCGACTGCATAAAAAGGCCAGGCATTCCTTCATGGTTCACTTGATATTGATGTAAATACCCTTAGATTAAAGCTAATAGTCTGCACTTTAACCTCATATCCATTGTTTCATTTCAAATTCAGTGTGCCGAAGTACAGAGCCAACACAACACATATCATGTCACTGTCCAAATACTGATGGACTGCACTGTGTGTATATGATTTTTTTTTCAAGAGGAAGGACTCACAAAACCAATTAGCTAACTCAATTATGGGTCTAAGGTGGAACAAAAACCAAAAACCAGAAACCTTTCGGGCACTCCAGGGCCAGAATAGAGGAAAAAATGATGTAAGCGTTTGCAATACATCACACAACCCAAATGAGTGCCTTCTAGATGACAAAGTGGCTTAGGGACGAATGGTAACAAAGAAGCCGCTGTTTGTCTCAAAACTTAGCGTGTCCTCTTAAAACAGGCAGCTGGACGAGGCATCGCGCTCGGTCTTCAAGGAGAACATCCGTCTGAACGAGGCGCTCAGCTACCACATGAAGGAGGTGGAGGAGCTGAGGAGAGCGACAGTCGCACTCGCGGAGGAGAATCACTCCCTTATGCAGCACAAGGTATGCCTCTGGTCATGCAGTGAGCAGCAGCCTGCCCCGCGGGCAGCCCAAGCCCAGGAGGATTCACCTCAGGAAGGTGTTTATGCCGGTTATGTTTAGCCTTTGGTGAGGACGTTTCAGATGGTGCTTCCCCACTTTTATTTATTTGTGCTTGTTTTCCCAGCGGCCTCATTTTCCCCCTTGAGCCGACAGTGCCAGCCAGTCCCAGCGGCTAGTAGCTGCGGTCTGCAGTTTCCACAGGCCCTGGTTTCATTTCAGTGCCTGGGTCTCAGTTTCCTTGGGCACCACTACCTTAGGCAAATACACTCACACTCATGCATCCATCAGTGGTTCACTGTTGACAAGCTTGACTAGAACCAAATTATGTGCTTTCTTGGACAGACGCAGCATTGACTGGGTCAGGTCAGTCAATCTCCAGGCACACATGACAAGAAGCTCACGTGTGTTTTTTCATGGTCCTCCTAACCTGTCATTGGTAACCCCTCCCCCATCTCCAGGAGACTTGTGACCTGATGCTGAAGGACAGCGTCTCACAGCTGAAGGAGCAGAGAGACAAGGTGGTGGAGCTGAAGGGGAAGGTGGCGGTGCTGGAGCGGGCCCTGGGGCGCATGGCTGGGGAGTTCGAGAAGGAGACGCAGGACGTGCAGCAGAGGGCGCTGGTCAGCACGGAGGCCGGGCAGGCGGAGATGGACAAACTGCAGAAGGTGCTGGCCATGCGGGAGCGGGAGATGAACAGGGTGAAGCGGCTCGCCCGCAGCGTGGTGGAGCAGCGCACGGAGCTGGAGGTCTTCTTCCAGGAGGCTCTGGCCCAGGTGAAGCAGGAGATCCAGGCCAGCCGACAGCAGCACAGACAGTCCTACCCACCGCACGGCATGGCCTGGGGCGGGCAGCAGGAGCACCCCCGCATCCGCTCCTTCCACAAGAACCAGAGCAGCACCACTGACCTGGACGCCACAGAGAACTGGTGCGACCTGCTCGTTTCATACAGTAGGGCCTCCTCAGGAGTCCAAGAGAGCTGCAGTGATCTAAGCACATAGCCTCCTTAAACAAAGGAACATTCTTCTTTAGTTTTTTGTATTTTTTAATGCTTTTATCCTGATCGGCGCTTCGCCATTAATTAGAGAAAGTGCAGAAAACATGCTGTCCTCAGAAGCCCCTGACAGCGATGCTACTGTAGCACAAATTGTGCGCTGCCCTGTTGGGCTGCTGGCCATAGTCGGTACTGCCATGGTTTAGATTCAGTACCAGACCGTGGGGCCCATCCATGCAGTAATATAGTAAGCAAATAGGTTTGCACAGGGCCATTTAGACAGCTGCAGTGCCCACATGGTTTCAGTGCTCTAGGATCAGGGTCGATTAGCATATTCAGTGTGCAATAAGTATTTCAGTAATTATATTTTATTCTATCATGCAGTCTATCATGCTATGTAAGTTTTATAGAAAGTTTTATAGAAATTGTTACCTTTGAATCCAGAAAGCCAATTTCAAGTATATTTTTTCAAAGTAGCCTTTGTTGTGACCCCTTCTCCTTTATTCTGTGGCTTAGTCTGTTTAGGCTCAGGTCTCTCGCTCTGTTTTAGGGGACATCTGCACAGCGCCAAGGTGGACATCTCTGAACTTGCATGGGAGGAGAAGGAGAAAGTTCTGCGGCTGCTCTTTGCGAAAATGAACGGCCTCAGAACAAGGTACCTCCCCTGACAAAATCCACTGCTCAGCGCTGCATTTGTGACAGACGTACCAGAAAGACTAATCAAAACCTAGGTGGCCTGCAGGCTCAAAGCTAACCCCAATTTACTATTGCACGAGTCTACTGCACTGTCAATATTGCCATCCCAACTCATCCCTTTCAATACTGGGTGCATAAATGACAAGGCCACTGAACTGCCAAGCACCACTGGATCCAGTTCTGTGCCAGAAGTCTTGCCTGAGGTCAGCTTCCCAGAGTCATTATAGAATCAGGATCATCATAAAACAAGAGAATGAGAACACTGCCACAATAAAGTGGTGTGACTTAAGCACATCACACCAAACGAGTACAAACGCTGCTGCTGTGTGAACGGCACTCCTCCTTCTTCTTAATGTCTTAAACAGCTCCCTTCCCGAGCAGAGAGAGGATGCCGTAAAACAGCAGTTAGGTTTAAAACCAATTTTCTTTTCCATCCAGCCGCTTTAAAAGAACGAAGAAAGGGAGCTCGGGTACAATAGTAAAAATAGGCGGCCGCAGAGTCGTGTGCTGGGAAACAAACATCTGGCCCAGCGAGGCGTCTTTGGCCTCTGTGCCCTACTTCACGTGCAGCAGTGGTTTATTTGGTGCTTTGAACGCCTGCGGTCGGGCACCAGCTGAAAAACAGATCAATTTTTGGGGAGGGGCAAAGGGGTGCAAGTGCATTCCTGTCAAATTCATTCTGATATTTTGTCACACCAGGGCATTCAGGTGCTGAAGTAAATGAGCTGAAAGTCGTTTTGTGCACGAGCGTAAGCCGCACTTCATCTGCAAGTCAAGCAGATTTTAGTCTCGGTGTAGAGCTAGAGTAACTGGGACAAGTGCCTCAGCAGTGGTTTCCAACACAGTTCTTTTTCTTTTTTCAATCAAGGAAACCCACCCAACCTCCAGCCTTGTCTGAATCCCCTGAAAGAAACCAAAATGGCAGAGATCCAGGGTGAGACACCAAGAAATGCTTGAGGGCATTTTGGCTTTAAAATTGCAATGTTCATAAATTGATTTCTCCCCCCACCCATGACCACGTTTAGCAGACAAAAGCATTTTGTTGCAAGGGTCTGATTGAACGAGGAGGCAATTTTCCATAAGTGTAATGTTATTGTTTTGTGTGTTGGTTAGGGTTGCAGAGGAGCCCTTCCACGTGACGTTCATTACCCAGGCACCCCTGTACAGCCTGCCCCCTGAGCCCAGAGGGCTGCCGGACATTAAGACCATGTGATTTAAACAAGAGCATCTCGTCGCTACCAAAACCACGCTAAACCGGATGAACCTTTGCAGAAGCAGTGATGAGGATCCGCCCAGTCATTTTCTCTACTTCCAAATAAAGATAGGGCCTTATAACATGGCCGTATGTAACGGGTCATTCTTCTGGGTCATCTTTGCAAATCTCCAGTCAGTAAGCATAACTGAGGAGGCACTCCTCCTGATAAGTGAGAAAGATTTACTTCACAATCTTTATTTTAATTTACAGCAAATGCTTATCCTGGTGTCATCACCGGAACAAGAAAGCATGAACTTAATCGTACTCGATCTTTCAAACTGTAACGTTAAGTACAGTTAGCAAAAAAGAGCCAAGCAAATTAAAACAATGAAGCAAATCAACAAGCAAATTAAAACAATGAAGCAAATCAACAAGCAAATTAAAACAATGACGGCCGAGTGGTTTCGAGAGGGGCAGTTTAAAGTGAAATGTGTTATGTAGCTTACATATGTGCACATATAGGTTTCCCATAATGCTCTGCATTTCTACTGCTGCTGTGCCATTACAGTACTTTACCATACATACACAATACATCCTTAACAGCAGCAGTGCATGTGGGCCATCGTCAGCAGTACAAACCTGCTTAGTGCATGTTAAGAATCACAGTCTGGACTTTAAAAATCTAAAAAAAAGCCACTCCGTTGCATTACGCTTTAAGGCTTGTCAGTTGTGAGTACGGGTCAGCTGGTTTTATGGTATGTACATTTGTACAGTAAATTTGTTGCCATATTCCAGTTTGTTCTTGGGGCAGTGGGATAAAACCTAGTTGGGGAAGGCTGCTTAGCGTCCCATGGTTGGCATGGTGACAGCGGGGGTTTTCAGAGTGGCGTCCTCGGCCTTCCATTGTGATGTCACAGTCTTGATCTGAGTGTAGAACTGGATTCCCTGTAGAGGCAAGAGAAACGGTAGTGCTGAATGGTGATTAACCTCTGTATTGCAGCCAAAGACACAATAGATTTGTTTCAGATTTAAGATTGATAATAAACTGATATAAATCTGTTCCAAGATTGGCAACCTGCAAATTAACGGTTTTAAACGAACACTTTAATTTAAAGAAACTTTGACATAAAGAATCCAGTCCTGTCCAATATGGTTGTTCTGCCCACACATTCAATTACCACAACTACAGTTATTCCATGTCTATTCTCTGCCTTGGAAATCACAAGAACAGCTATTTTTTAAATGTGAATAAACATTCCTCCTGAAACTTGCTGTTCTTCCTTAAGAGTGGGGCACCAAATTGTCTCTTGCCAATGTACACATTGTAAACTGGAAGTCAGAAAGCACCATTCACTTATAAAACGGCCCACCTATACTGAGCAACGGTTTTTGGACCAGAAGCCTTTTCTAGGGATTAGCGTAGGCAGGACAGTCTGGAGACAGAGGATAACAGGATAATGCTACTTGTCGCAGTGCCAGCAGTGCGGTTTGCAGGGGAGGGAACTGATGTTATGGGTTTGTGCCATCGGTCACTGGACCCAAATCCCATTGAGAACCTTTGGGACCAAACTGTAACCAAGGTACATAAACAAGATCCTGTGAGCAAGCCCTGATGCAGTGTGAGGCCTAACCGAAATGAGTGCCCCTTCAGGAAGGGAATACTCACTTGTTTGCCATAGAAGTTGGTGTCCCCCCTGAAGGAACCCCGGGAGCCCGTGAAGGAGAACATGGGCAGGGGGACAGGGATTGGAACGTTCACTCCAACCTGCAAGGAAAGACAGCACCACTCAACACGCACACAATCACACGCATGCATCCTGTCACTAAACCGGCATGTGTCTGTTGATATTGTTTTACTTTGGGGTCAGGACGGTTGGTGGGGGACGAGGGGTGTTCATGGAAAGCTTGTCACCTCCACACTAACACAGAATATCTCAGAGGACAGCAGTTGAAAATCATAATGTTGAATCCTCGCTGTGGGAAAAACTGCACGGCAGCACAAAAAAACTTTTTTTTTTTTTTTTTTAAATCGTTTTCTTTTCCCGGGCGTGGAAACTGGCTCCGCTCATCTGGAACGTTAGAAAACGTGGGAGTTGTCCTGGACCGGGGAGGCACTCCGGTCCTTTTGGCCGAACAGGAAAAGCAAAAAGGTGTTCTTTTTTTGGAGGAGACCGAGGCACATGGCCTGCGAAAGCATTCTCCGACATGTGAACGGCAAACACAGGGCAAAGCTGCCCACCACAAATACGCAAACATGGTGAAGGCAGGCCATTTTTACACACGAGAACCAGGTCAGAAGGAATCCCTTTCGGGTTTAATTTAAGATTTCCTCCATCAAGCTTACGGGAAACCTTCTCCTGTTTTGACAGAAAAAGGCACATATTTGCAGTGGCTATTTTAAATTTCCATATTCTTGGGGAGCCTTTCAGAAGAGAAGCAAACAAGGCAATATTTGCCACCGAAAATAATAGCTTTGCGTGTACATATTAGCACTGGGGTTTTCGAGGGTCCCTTGTGGAAGATACGGAAACGCGGTGGCATGTCGTGCGGTGTGCGGGAGTGAATGCATCCATTTTTGTGAAACGGAGAGAGGGTAGCGGGGCCTTCTCTCACCTGTCCAACGTCCACTTCGTGGGTGTATTTCCGTGCTGTGGCGCCATTCGTGGTGAAGATGGCCGTGCCGTTGCCGTAGGGGTTCATGTTGACAATGTTAATGGCATCGTCTAGGCTGTCGGCCTCCAGCACGACCAGGACCGGTCCGAAGATCTCCTCTGTGTAGCACTTCATGTTGGGCTGGGGGCCAGAGCGAGAGAAAAATAACTAAAATGCACAACGTTCAGTAAAATGAAAACGCAATATTGAGGGGTGCTTGTAAACACACGGTGGAACATAAGGCACAGATGCAATAAAAAATGTCCATGCCATGTCCGTGGCACATTATTATGTCCTCCATTATTGTCTCACTACCCACTATAAACCAACTGCCATAATATGATAATTACCCTTTTAATTTAACAGTCCACTTATGATTTCAAATTTTCCCTGCACAATATAGAGAATAGAGAGGTTTCAACCGAACCTCAACCTGACCTGAAATGTCAACGGACACTTAATACAAAAGGCCAATGTGCTGAAGAGGTATGCAACTGTATTACCCGCCACACAGTGGATACAATGTACAACGCAGGTCTCAAATGAAATTTTACTTTAATTGAAATGGGCCAGTGCATTAAGTTAACCATGCATCCTTCACACTGGAATACATTGGAAACCAAGTTGGAGAAACATGACTTATTTAGTGCACCCCACTTCAAAAAGTAGCTTGAGATGCACCTTAATTTTGAAACCCCTCATTAAAACTCTAAGCACACGATCGGGAGGCTGTGTGTGTAATACTCGTCCCCTCTCACCGTGACGTTGCTGAGTACGGTGGGCCCCACGAAGTTGCCGTTCTCGTAGCCCTTGACGTGGACGTTCCTCCCGTCCAGCAGCAGGTGGGCCCCCTCGTCCACGCCGCTCTGGATGAGGCTGTCCACCCGCTGCTTGGCCTGCGGGGAGATGAGCGGCCCCACGTCCGCCCCCGGCTGGTCGCCTAAGGAGGGCCCCCAAAAAAACACAAGTCCGTCAGGCCCCCTGGCGCCGTTCCCAAGAGCAATCGTTAAAGGTTTCCTGTCCATCTGCACGCATAAGTTCTGACAGATAAGAGCGGATCCCATTGCACATTAACATACTGCCTATTTAAGAGGTTAGTGTTCAGTGTACCTGTATTTAACCGGGACCGCAATCAATCACTGTCAGAAAGCTGTCGATAAATCTGGGTTGGGGGGGGGGGATGTGAGATTCTCAGTCTGTCTCTCTGGGCTCTAGCAGTCAGGGTGAGCGTAAATGTGTGTGGCCCTCTGGGAAACAGAGGGCGGGGCGGTGGGGGGGGTTGGCGGGGTTTTGGTGGGAGGGGCCGCACCTGCGTTGACGCGCAGTGCCTTGGCGCGCTCCACCAGCTCGGGCAGCCAGCTGCGGGCCTCGCCCACCAGGATGGCGGTGGACAGCGCCATGCAGCGCTGCCCCGCGGCGCCGAAGGCCGCACCCACCAGCTGGTTCAGCGTGTTCTCCTTGTTGGCGTCGGGCATCACCACGCCGTGGTTCTTCGCTCCCTGGAAGCGCAAGCGAAACGCGAGCCGGGATCAGACGGGATCGCATCCCGCGGTCGCTTTTACGAAAGGGGGGGACCCAAAAAAAACACAGCGAGCGGCGGTCGGCCCCGCCAGGGTCGGAAACTTCGGGACAATGCGCGGTCTGGCGTGGTCCGGATCAAGGGTGGCCAGTCCCTGTTCTTGGAGGCCCCGGTGCTGTGTATATTAAGCATCGTGCTTGAGCGTTTAAAGGCTCGCTATATATGAAGAATAAAAGGCAGCCTGGAGAACAGGCCTTTTTAAAGACCGGCTCAGCTTACGGAAAAGATGCAGAACACATGGCAACCTTCCCCGGTCTCATTTTTAACTTCCTTTAAAAGCCATTCCTTCAATCCAACTACAAAACCAAAAAAATCTGCAGTTAAACGTACCACAGTTCTAAAGATTATTTTGACTGTAAATCGACTGTCCGTTGACACCACCATCAGAATCAGCCGTTTCTAAAAGTAATTTCTAAATGAAAATTCAAACTTTGCAATACAAAATTTTTTGCACAAACAATTTTGGAAAGGCCTTTGGAGCAAGACTTAGAAATACTTTCACATAGTTCATTTAGAATTGAATTTAATGTGCACTCTGACCCACCCACTCCATAAAATATGAGCAACCTGATATAATCATTTGGGATTCATGTTTGTTAAATTTTTGTCTCTACGCTATCCAATATACCAAGGGTAACGGTTAAATAACTTGCAATTAACAGATGATTACCAGTTGGTTTGAATTCCAGCCAGAGCCACATTACTTTTTCAATTGCTTACATTAAAAATATGCTCCAACCCAGATGGTTGCTGATTGGGCAAAGCCACAAACCATAGCAGTCATATTCACATTCAGCAAAGTTTGTAGGAGTTTAACACCTCAGTCACATAAATTACATTTAAGTACTTTAGACACTTTCAAGATATAGTTTAAAATATCACCTGCCCTTGAGCTTACTGCATATAAGGTTAAAAGAATTCTCATATAAAATCATATCACATAAAATTATAAAATATAAAATATAATTACAATATTCTCTTCCAAGTTCCTATGGTATATGCATGCTGTAATGCATATACCGTATGCATCATTTTCAGTGTATTGCTTTAGACATAAATCTGGATTTAAATTTCCTTTGGTGCAAGTGCAAGTAAAAATACAATAATATGCCGATACACAACACACGCACAAATGAATGACAATTATTTCCAATTATTTTACAACAGACTAAATGAAAACTTGATCTTGAAAGCTATTTTTCTTAGAAATTAAAAAAGATATGTGACCTGAGAATCTTAATTCAAAACCTCATTCAACTTTAAATTCTTCAATTTTATAGAACTATGCTGCCATCATCTGGTCAAACATGAAACTACAGCATTAGAAATAAAAAACAATTGGCTAGAGTGACATCCTGCAAATTACTTCAAGTACATCCACCTGAGGCCTCTGAGCACTGGGGACCTTAAGGGTTCCCACACGGGATTTCCACCATCAAAAACTGGGCGTTCTTTCCTGGCTGTAACTGAAAAGGCAGGAGCACTTTGCACTCGTTTCACCCACATGCTACAAGGATTAAAGCAACCAAAAATAGTTGCATGAACACCAGGCCCAGCTGTAGATTTTCTGCCGCCCCTGGGAGACTGAGAGAGGGGTGGAGATAAAAAAAAAACATTCTGTCCTTTGTTTGCCCCCAACCACCACCCCCCAATGACAGACTGCCCTTGTCACCTGTGCCTACAGCAGGGGGCAGTAAAGCAGTCGCAGATAATTACATAATTACAGGAAATATTTGTGTATAATAATATTAAAATAACAAAATTGCGCAGTGTTTCCTCATACCCACAGATGATTTGTACGTGTGACGTACAGTTTTAGACAATGCCATCTCTACAATTAGCTTCATAGCAATTGCTGGGGATGTACTTGGTAAAGGCAGCATTAAGACATTCTAGTTTTTCTTTGCTGTCCTCAGTGTTCGTACTTGTGTTAATTAACAATTCGTTTGTACTCTGTTCTCAGGCCATTTGTTTTATATTCGCAGCTAACTGTTGGTCACATAGGGCAAACTCCCTAGTTTTTTTTTTTTTTTGGTATTTAGTGCCATGTCGGCATCTAAGGCCATTTCATGGCAAGACCATGGTAATGACAACATTTCAATATATATAAAATAGCAATCGATCAATAGAAAACCTAAAAATTAAATAAAACCTATATAAGATGTTTCAAATGTACCTGTGATTACCAAACCTAGTTAGTATTATGTAATAAGTGGAGGCTTTGCACGTTTCCTTGGATGAGTGATAAAACAGCAATCACACGGCACCTCATTAAAATGTAATTGAAGGAGGGGCTCATACCATGTTGGACTGCACTCTTTTGCCATTCTTGGAGCCCCTCTCATAGATGTACTCCCCAGCCTGATTGGAGCCCACAAAGCTGATGGCCCTAATGGCAGGGTGGTCACAGATGAAGTTCACAGCTGAGAAGACAGAAATGCAGGAAAGACAAACTTGTTTTTACACTGCAGGCAACAACACTTTGAACAAAGGTAATGTAATTTAATAAAATAAATAAAGGTAATAAAAATGTTTATCTTTTTTTAAATGACAAAACACAGCTCGCTAACAACTTCTAGAGCAATGAACACGCATCAAGGACTACTCATACATGCTTTCTTTCAAGTATGTTTACAAATCATTGCAATACCACAGGTGTTACCACAGGCTGGTAAAGCCAGTTTTCCTTATTGACAAACTGTGTGGAAGAACAGACTGGAAAAGGTACGGCACATCCTGTTACTATAACTGCAGTTCATACAAAATTTAGGACCGTTATTATTTATGCCATTATTATTATGCTAATGCTAATTCTAAGCAACAGCATCGAGTTATCACTGAATATTGGGCATAAACGGGTAATAGATCGCAGTGATGACGTGTTTTTGTTGGCGAACACAGAAGTTTCTTCCACCATGGGTTAACTCAGCAGATATCCAGTGCTTTTTTCCAAATGAATTACATATGATCTTATACAGTTCAGTTTTTCCCCAGAGGGATTTCAATTTCTGCAGAAAATAAGGAGTGTGGTTGTTAAGATTACGTGCTGGTGATCTGACTGGCCCCTGCTGGCGATCCTGTGCTTCTCTCTCCCCCTGTGATTTGGAGCTCCACCGTAACAAGCTGCTGATTGCCTGATTGCCTCCACCTGCCTGTAGACCTACATAAGCCCTGCTACAGCTGAAGGGGAGTTGTGTTGCTGAGTAGTTTTGTAGCTGGACCCTGCATGATGCTGCATTTTTTTTTTGTTTGGTGATTTCTTTATGTATGGTGTTGGACAGGTTGGACAGGTAATGTTCATTATATGCTGTTACGTCCCTCCCCCTCAGGTGGGGGCGCTGGCCGTTTGGACACATGCGTGTGTCTTGTTACAGTTAATTGAGAGCACGTGTGGCGGTGCCCTTTTAAGAAGCCTGGAGTCGGCTTCTCAGGAGATGGGGACCTTTTCTCCTCACCTCTCGACCACGGCCGGGTCTTGATTTTATCTTGTGTTTTGCAGCTATTTTTGTATCTCTTAAGTGTAGTTAAATAAAGTTATTGGTTGTTTTTGGGAAGCCTTGGTTTTGGCTTCGTTATGTTTGCGGGGGCTTGAGAGCAACCGTAACATATGCACATTATAGTTAGGTTTTAGGTCGGAGTTGGAAACCTGTGCAAGGCCCAACACTTTTCTTTGGGAGAAAAGGACTATTTAGCCGCGTTTCCACCGCAGGAACTATACCCCGGAACTAGGAACTTTTTGAGGAACTCAGTGCGTTTCCACCGCAGGAACTAGGGTCTAAATTTAGTTCTGGGGGCTTTGTTTTACCCCCCAAAACGTTCCTGCTCGGGGGGTAGTACTTTCCGAAAGTACAGGAACCTTTTGGGTGGAGCTTGCAGCGCTGAACATTTCTGATTGGTCGAGTACTCGTAGCATTTGTGTTGTATTTATTTTCCGCCATTACCCGCCATGTTTGAAAATATGCAGCGGCAAACCAATTTATTTTCATAATAACTTCAAATCAAACTTGTATGTTATGCGGCGCATAACCTACTTTTGGTTATAGCCTGTCAACGTCTTGGAATTATAACGTGTGCTCTTCTGTTTTTTTCTTGCTTTAGTATTCGTTTTATAAAATGCTAAGCATTCGTGCTGGGACAGCATATTACGTAGGCTACCAAAACATTCAAACGGATTAATTCGGTTGCTGAATATTTTCTTCCGGATTTTCTTTGGTAGCCCGTTGTAATTGACTGAAAACGTTTGATACAGTTATGTGAGGTATGCGGTAGTTCTGCATAATTAACATTGGTGATACAGTACAAGCAAACTGGAAATCACCTTCCGCACTTTTTATCCGGGTAAAATAACAGGTTAATTCTAGTAATCTTCCCTTTAGCTTTTTCAGACTGCCGTCATTTTACTCAATTTTACTGCCATTTTTCAATTCCACGAAAAGACCAGGAAGACTATGGACTCATTTATGGTGCATGGTTCCAATCTGGAGGGCACACTTCGCTGCTCGGCTAGCAGTAACTTCGAAGGAAAGCAAACGGTGGCTGTACCACTACTAATTTACATTTTCACGCAAGTCCGAGTTTTCGTTCTATTCTTGTCATTTTGCGATTAGCCTATATGGAATTGACGACGAGAAAGTAATAAAACAGCAAATGGTTTACAACGTGTGCATGTTTTCTGCTGTTAATGAATGTGTTTGAGAGGATATATGAAAATCAATAAATACAAAAGTAACCATATATAGTCATTGTTGGTAACCCGTTGTATATAAGTGGAATAAACCCCTCCGGGCTGTCCCGGTTATTAGAAAATAATGTAGGCTACTTCGGTGGTAGTATGGGGTTACAGAAGAAATCATGACAGATGGACCGACGACAACGTCAGTGGGCTAATTTGCCTAATCTTCGCGGTACTTTAGACCCCGGTGGAAACGCAGACAACCATTGGCTGAAGGAACCTTTTAGTTCCTGGTAAAGTAGTTCCTGGGACTGAAAGTTCCGGGTAATTTTGGTGGAAACGCGGCTTTTGTAGTAGATCAAGGTAGGTAGTCTTCTATATATATGTTTTTTGGGTTTGTTTTCATGTACGTCTATGTATGTTTTGTTTGTAGTATGTTGGAAAAGTTTTATTTTTTGAATTTTGCTTTGTTTTGGGCACAAGTGACTTCATTGTTGCATCTTGGGGAGAGAGTGCACTGGAAATCTGCAGAGGGAACCCACGGCAAAAAAAAAATGCTAACTCACTTCCAGGTTTTAGGACTACAAACTGGCGCTCGGCGGGGCCCCTCACCGTCGTGCTGGCCGTGGATGACGTTGAGCGTGCCGTCGGGGGCGCCGGCGTCCTGCAGCAGCTTGGCCAGCAGCATGGCGCAGCCGGGCACGCGCTCGGAGGGCTTCAGCAGGTAGGTGTTCCCGCACACCATGCCCATGGGGAACATCCAGAGCGGGATCATGGCCGGGAAGTTGAAGGGGGCGATGCCGGCGCACACGCCGATGGGCAGGCGGTAGGTGTAGGTGTCCATGTCGCGGGTGATGGAGGGCAGGGTCTCGCCCAGCATGAGGGAGGTGATGCTGCAGGTGTGCTCCACCACCTCTGCAGAGGGATCACAGTCACTCACAGTGAACGCGGGCAGGAGACCTACTGTTACGCAACACTGTCTGAAGGCTAGCCAGGGTACGCTCACTTTGACAGTGTGGATTGGAAGGTACACAAATCACTTCATGTTTGACAAACCTGATACTACAGGCCCAGTAACCCAAATTACTTGTTCTTTTAACAAAAAAGAGCCTTAATTCTACAACAATCATCTGTGTTGATTTCCCAGGACAAGCCTTAATCCACAACTCAATAGTGTTCCAACGGCTCTCAGATGCCCAACACTCGGCAGACTGTTCAGTTCTCTTCCTCGACACACTATCAGCAAACACAGAAAAAACGCAACTGACAGGATCTCTCTCGCCAGTGCCAAGGAAGCACAAGCACAGCTGATTACACTACTGCAGAGTCAGCAGGACTTACGCAATCCTCGGAATACGTCTCCCTCTGCATCTGCCAAGGTCTTGCCCTGCTCCAACGTAATGGCTTTGGCCAGTTCTTTCTGAAAAGTAATGTCCAAGGTCGCCATGGGTCCATATTACTAGCTTTCATAGGGCCGTGCATTGGGGGAAAAAAGTTTAAGCGATGACCACCTTTTTAAAACCACGCTTGATTTACCAAATAACCCACTGGACTCTGGACCTTCATGAGAGCCCACTATTGTTGTGCTCTTGAGAAAAGGTTAGTAATTTACCTCAAAAGTTATAAAGGTATTAAAGGGTAATCCACACGTCCAAAGGTGAAACACCATAAGGAATGTATGATGAAAGCCAATTTACCACCAATTTCCAGATGTTTTTATGAAACTTTAAACACATGGATTGTGGATAATTGTCTTTTCAGCATGAAACCAAAAAAAGTATCAAAATACTTCTTCTTCCTAATATACCTACTATATAAAGCACATCCATACACTTTTGGGCAAGCAATAACAAAATTTAAGTACCAAAACTTAAACCTGTTTAAATTTGCAAAGCAATTGCTTTCACACATGATCAAACATGATCCCCCAAGCAACTGCTTCCCAGTATAGCCTGCCCAGTCTTACAATGTTGTCCTTGATGAGCTGCTGATAGCGTAAGAAGATCTGCTGCCGAGCCAAAATGGAGGTCTCAGACCAGGAGTGATAGGCTCGTGAACAGGAGTCTACTGCGGCCAGCATCTCCTCGTGTGTCGCTTTGGGGACTCTGCCAATCACCTCGTTGGTGGCCTGAGGGATAAAGATGAAGATTTTTTGAGAGTGAAGAGCATCATATATTTCCATTACAGGGCTCACAAATCGGCAAAGTTCACTGAAAACTGTGATGGCTGCCAATGTCACAGAGTGTACTCATACCAGAGTGCAAACAATGCAAACTAACTCTGGAGCAGGTCCAGGACTACTGAATGCTTTTCTGCACGTAGGTGTGACTAAAGTCAAAGCAGGCTCAGGAAGTGATACAGCAGAGAGGATCAGTCGCAACATGGAGTAGCATACAAGACACCACTGACTAAGGAATGCGACCCTTTAAAATGTCTGCATAGTAGGCATGTTGGCAACGGCAAAACTGTGGCTACATAAAGCAGAGAACAGGAGACACTTGTTCCTTGTGAACATTGTTTTAAGGCATTTTAATTTAACTAAATGTCTTTGAATGAAATGCAAAGACGTGGTGTAGTTGCCAAGAAAACCCAAATGTAATGAGGGTTTATTTTGGGAAGCAAAATGTTATTTGCTTTCTTTGTTCAGTTACAGTGACCAAATGTAACCATTATACACCCTGTTTCTACAGTTGAATTCCACGTTTGTATATTACAGCTCTAGATATTGCTTTTTACAAAATTTCAATGACAGTGGCAACCTACAATTCAATATTTCTTTTCTGGTAAACACTCATACACTTAACACATTATTATTATGCAAATAGTGGCTTATTTCTACTTAAGGTCAGAAATTTGACTAGAACACCCAGCTGGTTACCAAAGAAAACTGCTGGACCATAGTTATAAGGGTCCTTGGCTATAGTATATGCCTTCTAGCAGGTTTGTGCAGAAAAGCATTTCCCTGAAATAAGGTCCAGCTCAAGTACTGCACTCCAAAAGTGAGTGAATAAGCAAGTATGTATCTACATAATTGAGGGTCAAATCCTGCAGAATTTAACTTGCAGAACAAAATACTTTTGTCATTTAATTAATAAATGCATCCAGCATTCAGTTTTACAGAAAAAGCTTGACTACAGTTACTGTAACCACACGTGGTATTCTGACATGACAAATGGGGGCAGTTACCAGGAATCTGATTACCCATACAACTGAACACATTAACAGAGCAACACCTGACCTTTGAAAAGGTGACCTTTAAAGCATGCTTTAGTTACGGCATGCTGAACTCTGAACTCAAGTTTTCAAACTGCCTTTTCCGGTCATTAAACCACGGAGTTCTGTTTAAGCCACTGAGACAGACTAATAATTACAATATAACTTGGACACCAAGTTATATTGTAATTATTGACTTGTAAATCATTATATCAATAATATGAACCTTACACAAAAACTTTTTTTTTGTATCTTACAAACAGAATAATTTGTTCACAAATAATTTTAAAAAATGTTTTAAATATTTTTTATTGCCATGTGATCTACAAATTGTACGTGAGTCTAGACCAAGTAGGTCCTAGGTAGGCACATATGTGTGTAATGGTAGATTTGTGCAAATACACGATTTGCTCATTTCTTCTTAATTTTGGGACCAATTCAGGCTTATATTAAATTGATTATCGTGACAAGCATATGTTCATTCTCAATTAACTAACATTAAGCTACATCATGGACTAGCATATTAATGTGTAATATGGTCGATACACATACAACAGACTTGAAAACCACAGCTTGCGATCAAATTTTATTTGAGCCAGAGTCGAATCCAACGACTCCAGAAATTTCAGTCAATCGATTCCAGAATTTATAGTTGTGCACCACTACACTATAGAAATCCACAGTGTTTGTAAAACTTAGGTAAGCTGACTGGTGGAAGTGGGCACATATGCACTGTGATTGGTAAGAGTAATGTGGGCATTAGCGAAAGGGAAAGGGTATCTTAAAATCTGATTTGCTGAAGTAGACGTGGGAACATTTGTGGATAAATTTGCACAGCTTGTGAAATGAATGCCCATACATTGGTAAATCCCTTCCCCCAAAAAAATGCATGTCATGAAAAGGTATTATTACATTTTTCTGTTTGGGAGAGATATGTTTGAGTGAAAAAACATATTTGTGAACCAATTGTTTTGTAAGAAATGAAAAATATTTGTGAATCTCGTTTTGTGTAAGGTTTATATTTTATTTATGTAATGATTTATGTGACAATAAACAAACTCAAAGTTAGCATGGTCAGTCTGAACCTTCACACAGAATTTACTGGTTCATAACCACATTTCAACACAAACAGCTATCAGTCAAATGTTCTCTGGAGATACCATTATACCCCATATCTTTATTTAAAAGAAAGTTTCAATACTCCTAACTGCTCTTCAGTCTTTTGTACTGCAGGACCCTGCTCAAAGTAAATACTTCACCTCCCAAAACTAATGAAACAGTATGAAACTTTGAATGGTCAGAACTATTGATACCAAGCTTAGAACATTTAAACTATTACACAAAACAAGCGCGAATCCGCAATAGCTGCAACCGAAATCTTGTGCAAATCTGTGAATCTATTCGGCAGTTATGCACCTTTTTGTGATAAGCCACATCCATCGCCACGCCCCCTCTTGGTCAATCGGCCTTGAAAGTTACTCAGCCCTACCTTCGATCATGACCAACGTCCATGCTAAATTTCAGCCTCCTGGGGCGAAAACTGTGGTCACTACAGGGTGGGACACTTTTTGTGGACCAACCAACCGACCGACCAACAGAGTTATAAAGCTGGGGTCGCAGCTAAAAAATTCCAATAAAGAAAGCAAGAGACCAGATTCTGTATTTGAACATTATTAAATAGCATTTTCATACATTTGCATGTTATTTTTCGAACATTTTTCAAAACAGGGAGCCCAAGTGAGGTTCAGATTTGAGGTTAATGATTGGTTGGGCAGTAGTATGGCAGTGGTAGAAAAAAACAGACTTTTAAGTTAAAATCATAGGTGTGACACTCATACCCTATCAGTTTACCAGCTAGTAAACCTGCACCGCTTCAGTAAATGTCTAGTTGTGTATGTATGTGTAAAATACACGCTACAATTTCTCTTTGGATAAGGGAATCTACTAACCAAATAAATGATGTGCTTTTTATAAAGTTGGTTAGCTGCACTTAACATTTAAATCAGTTCAAGCCACCAGACTGGTTATATTAAACTGGAAATGTGTCTCTCAGGAGCATGAAATCACAAGGAGGACTTTCCATTACATTTACATTGCATGTATTTAGCAGACTCTTTAGCAACGTACACTTTAGCAGAGTATTTAGCAACGTACAAAAGTGCATATCAAGGTCATTTGAACAACTATAAAACACAGGTTCGAGAAGGTACAATACTCATTTCATACAGTTTTTAATAGCCAAGATTTCCATGTTGTTCATGCAAAAAATGAAAAAAGTCGCTTGAACATGGCACAAAGGATTGCGCTTCTCTTGCAACTACCAGGCTTGGCAAAGTTGCGCTAAACAGAGACATTTGCTAAACAATTGTAAAAGTATGACGAGTTGATTCAACCAGAAGCAGGGCTTCTGGAAGATAGCCTTGGGGCTTGAGGTGCTACAGAACTTAAATTTCTTCCCAGAAAAACAGGTTTGTCAACTCAATCATTCAAACTCGTCACAGCTAGCCTTACATGCTACTGTTTGAAGGAACTGGTGGGGGGGGGGGGGGGGTATTCAAGATGAGAGAAAAGGCTTTGAAGTAATCTGTTATAATGAAAAAAGGTTCAATGTTTTCCTACTGTGGGTAGCAGTGTCTTGATAGGGATCAAATATGTTGATTGGTGGAGCAAAGAAGCTCCAATCAATGCAGTACTGATGGACTCTCATTCTCCAATCACAACTTTCTGGTCAACAAAACTACAGTCTTAATGAAATAGGAAATTCAAATGGCAAATAAGTCCTCAAAATCTTGCGAAATGTCTGTGCAAGCTTTGAGGCACCCTCAGATATGGTGAATTAGTGTGTGTGCGTGCATCAAGAGGATAGGAGGACTGGTATGTACTAGTGCATGAAGCTCGGTTAATGAGTACTTACTGGGTTGTGAATATCCAGCCATTCTGAACTCTTGGATTCAACAAACTTCCCATCGATAAAAAGCTTAGTTGTGGGCTGCATGAAAAAGGTTAAACATTGCATGAAACAGTTGCCAGGTAACACCTGTGATGCATTTGAAAACTGCCCTAAACAAAAATTATACATTTTAAAATACTTTAATTAATTTTCATGCCAAATTATTTACAGCAATAATTTTACTATGCTTCAGTGCTGCTTTAAAGGGACAGTTCACTTTCTGGAGTTTTTAAAAAATATTATTGGTGTCTTAGTGTATGTTTTTGATTGGCCAAGGTAGCGTTTGTGAGCACTAAAAGATATTTTGGATCTTTAAGTTCCTCACACCCTGCCCGTCACATTCTTCTGTTCTCTTTCGCCTCCCCTGCCATGTGTTTTGTCTAGGTACTGGTGCTTATTCTGTTTTTGCCTAGTTATAAGATATGGTGGTGGTAAATGGTAAATGGACTGCATTTATATAGCGCTTTTATCCAAAGCGCTTTACAACTGATGCCTCTCATTCACCAGAGCAGTTAGGGGTTAGTTCGACACGCCCAGGGCGGGGATCGAACCAGCAACCCTCCGACTGCCAGACAACCGCTCTTACCTCCTGAGCTATGTTGCCCCATATCTTTAGTTTTGGTGGAACAAAAGATGCCGACAATCGTTGTGCAGCAGGCAGACTGAACAATCCAGGAATATAAACCGGATCATCTCCATCGGCACAAATAAATTCACTTTGAATGGCTCGTCAGCTTGTCTCTCGTTATGCTTATTTAGCCCTATTTTTTTTTTTTTTTTTTTTTTTACATTAATTGTTTTAATATTTTTGCTGGGTACAGCAGACAGCCAGTCTTTTAAACAGTTATGCATTAAATGACTTAGGTTGAGTCATGACAAATTCAGTTGTGCTTTTTTATGGAATAGAACCTTTTCTTTACCGGCAAGGGTTCATGGTCTGCCTAATTGTCACCCAGCAACTTGTGTCCATATGTATGTTCAAGAATTAAATTTCTTTTCACCTTTTGTGTTGCAAATAATCCTTTTGCCTTTTTGCATTTTTGCTTTTCAGCTTTCTCTACCAGGCCTTTGGTTTTTGTTGAGGGGCGCTAGTGTTATGTCCATTGTTGTCTCCATTGCCATTATAACACTGGTGGAGGGGAATTTGGTGGTTTGTTGAGTAGAGCAAAATAAATACACTTCAAGTAACTCAAAAGTGGGGCTGCTGGGTGGCTCATTCGGTTAAGGCACCAGGCAGTGGTGCATGAATGAACCCCAGGGCCTGGGACAGACTCTGCACAACATATTCAGATGGAACCACTTCCCATTGTCAATGATTGAGCATGCAACATAAGATTGTTATATTCAAGTAAAGTAGTTCTGTACCAGTAGGATTTTTAAAAATCTGATCAGATGAGAAGCTAGCATGTCAACTGGCATTTGCTCTTCAACCTCTCAGCCTCCATGTTGCAATTCCTTGTCAGTACATGAATAAATAAGGTTCAGCAGCATAGCTGAAACTTCATTTATTATCATATTTTAAGCAGCTGGGGTCATTTTAGGCATGCAACAACTGGCCGGAGCAGAGCAATAGGCTACCCATTGGCCAGACCAGTCAACATTTAACCTAATGTCCATGGTCCTTCGGAGTAAAGATCTTTATCTACTTGAGAACTGAAGAGGAAAGAAGCACCAGTACAATATAAGCACATGTTTATAACTGAATAATTCTGTATAATTTGTCTGACCATATTTACAGCCTGTGAAAACATAAGATGCTTTGGAGTTCCTTGAAGCGTTTGTTCTTACTTAAGACCATGATCTCCGAACTGGCACTATACTAGCCATTGTAAAGCTGGAAGTTTCTGCAAAAACTTCTGTACATATCTACAATATCTTTCAAAAAACTGTATGTACCAACAGAAAACACATAGAAACTGACAATCTTTTTTCAAACTCCAGAAAGTAAACATTTTTTTAATTTAAGTTTTGTTCAGTCATCAGAATTGCAATTAAAATCAACCAACTCACCAACGACGAGGAGTAGCACATGCGCCCAACTTGAAGGGGCATCTGCAAAATATGTAAATATATATAAGAATGTAACCAATCTAAATTATTCCAACAGACTGGTTTCATACATAAACGATTTCATAAATAAAATTTGCAAAAAGATTTCAACCATTCGGGACTGTATTTTCGATCCTTTGATACAGTTTACATAAACGCGGTGTAGCATATCTAACAAATGATACAAGTATCAAAAGGTTAGTGGAACAGAAAGGCGAGGAAATACAAGCTCAAGAAACATTTTTTTCCGTAAGATAGGCCTAACTGAGTGAGAGGGACAACTAAATAACTTAAAAGCGGTTGCACTCCATGAGCACTGTCCGATACAGTGCGTGCAATCCGCGTACTCTATGGGACAGTCATGTTCCTTCATTAAATGGCTACACTTCCATTCTGCTTGCCACTATACTGTCAGTTACCCTGCCACGGTAACATCTTCAAGTATGATGACGTTCATGGCATTAATTGGTGCAAATCAGTCAATGTTATAGAGCAGATTTAGAGTAAATGTTATCGAAAGAACAGTGACCTCATGTGAACAGTGTTGGTAAGCTAACGGATTTGAAATAACGACAGAAGGTCGTTAGCTAAATGTAAATGCTTGCCAATTTGCTAGCTGGCAAATCGAATCACGAATGTTAGCTAAAACCGACTGCAGAACAATAGAAGCAAACCTTAGTCCATGTGCAATTTTAAGACAACCACACCGCGCAACTATTCGATTTAAGCCTAGCTAGCAAGCTCACTACTGGAAATAAGCGTAACCTTAGTGTTAACTCAAATGCAAACAAGTAGCGTTGAGATGTATTAAGTTACCTTGTTCTTCCAAAGTGATCTCACGATTCCCGCAGCCATGATTGTTTACGGTTTTTTTATGTATTATTATTTCACTGACAAACGAAATCCCAACCCCCACCTGCTCTGAATTTGGCGAGAAGACAAACCACTTCACGAAACTACTTTCTGACTTCACAGTGGGAGTCGACCACAGAAAACTAACCAATCATTCAGGTCGAAGGAAAACTCCCACAAACACAGAGAAACAATTGGTCAAATGTTTAATCCCTATTGACCTATCAGGTTGAATACAGCGGTAAATCCCGCCTTTGCTCAGAAACCATTGGAAATACAAATGTATTATGGCCGAGTTTTCGTCTTCCATTGGGTAAGCCTTTTGTCATCTTTCCTAAATTTATTGGTTCATATGATGTCCTTCACTGGCGCACACTATCGTTGCTCAGTTAAGATCAAAGTTAGGTAATGATTAATCAAATAAAAATGTAAAAGCATACTATGTTTATGTTTGCAGCTATATATGCATGGTTCTTCGACCTCTGTACTAAATTAATTAACTAATTAAATTATTTTCTTCACAAGCAGCAGAACGGACTAATATCACATGTTTTGTCACGTGACAAACAGCCCAGCCAAATGCTTCTGCAGAGCAGAATTTAACTGTGGAGATTGGTTAACGATGCGAGTTTGCTGAATTACAATTCCTTTGAGCCGTTGTTTAACACCTTTGTTTATTTATTTATTTTCTTTTTTGATTCCACTATAAATTACTCCTAGTAGTAGCTATAATTTGATTTTAAGAATAGAGCTTGAAGTTAAGCCACCTCTGAGAATGGAGGAAGAGAAAGAATGGGAAAGGGTCTCCAGGGTGACAGGCCAACTAAGAGGGGGGAATAGGATGTAAATTAATTAATCCAATCCAAAACTGTGAGGAAAGATAGAGGTGAAGTGGTTCTTGCTCAAACACTGTGGGGCATTTATTCCAGGTGGCAAACCTAGTGTCAAAGGAGTCATATATGGAGCAATGTCTGCATTCATGTCTCTGATTCTGATCCTATGTCTAATTAAAGCCACTTGCCTTAAAAGTCAAGGGGGAGAGCAAAGTTTTGCCCAAGACAGTTTTTTTGGGATGTATGTTTTTCCCAGTGAAGGAGTATGAGAGGCCTCTTAGATGCTTTAAATGCCAAAGATATGGTGGTATTGCATCAGTTTTACAATCATGAGTGATAATCCAGACGAAGGCATTAAGAGTGTGCAGTTGAGCTTTTCCACAACGACATAAAAGGAAATGATATGGCAGATAAAGTTGTCAGTATATCTTTTGGGGAAAATGGAGTATAGTGGTTTTAAAAGAGTGTTGAGTAGGAGTGGCAAAGGCAATGGGAAACAGATAAGAGAAGGATACACTTTTACTCAATTAAAACATATGTCAAGAAAGGATCTGTTTATTATGGGACAGACTGAACTGAATCAGTGAAATTAATTAGACGACTGAAAATCGGCCATTGTGGGTTGGAGAGTGGGTTGAAAGCTATTGGAAAACACCCTGATGGACTATAAGTGTGGTAGTCTAGAAACCGTAAAGCATGTTTTGTTAGATTGTCACAAATATAGTGAACAGAGAAGGGAATTATTTAAAGAGATCTCAGAAGTAGGCATGTCTTCATTTTCAGTTAAATTGAAATGGAAAGAATTGGCAAACAGTCCAGAAACGGATTCTTAATTTTTACGCTGGACATGGCTGTATCATAGAACTGTGGACTGTATCCTAGAATCAAATGGGATCGTCATTCTGGATCTGAACAGTGGGGGGCAGTAATGCACTATCGGGTGCACATATACCAAATATAAAAGAAGAAGACGAGTTTCAAACTGTCTTATGCTGATCAGATGGTCCTGTTTTATGTTACTGAAATTTGAGGCGCTTGCTACCGCTAAATGTCTCCATACGCTACATAAATTTGAAGTTTGGACGTACCGTGGTGTGAAACCGTGACTGTGTGTAAAATCTAAAATAGATATTGTGTTTTGCATTTCAGGGCAGCGCCGTATCTGGGCCAACGTTATGGGAAAATCATACTGAGGTTTCAACTTCAAGCATCACTGCGCGATGCATGTTTCACTCTCTTGCCTAATGAAGGTAGTGCGATTACTTTTTATGATTCTACTTTTAATAAAGAAATAAAATACATTACTCACTGTAGTTGTCTAATAATGACGTGCCTGTGCTGCAACATGAGCCACATCTGGACTTCGGGGGTGTATTTTACGAAGTGGGAATTCGTCTAGTTTTCATGCATACACGTATTTGTAACTGAATGAAATTCAACTGGATTAAAGTTCACTCGCTTATGCCCGTTGCCCCTGATCGTTAGCTAGCCAGGTACAATGATATTCCAATGCTGGTTCGAAGGACTAGTTACCGAAAGGCTTTGTCATATGACATTGCATTATCGAGGAGGAGGATTTTTGGAGAAGCATTTCATTGGTTGCCAGAAAAAGGTTTTTTTCTTCTATTTTTTTTTTGTACCTTGTTCTGGGGTTTTGCATTTAGACGCAATGGCTTTTCAAACTAAGGTAACTGTAATCCGATGTAAATGTAACTGTAACTACACGGAGGATAGTATTTAATATTTGTTATTGTTTGTTTTTATAGCCCGTTCTCCATGGATATTTCAGAAGCTCGTGTTCTTGGAGAGTTAGAATTGGTAGGTACTTTTTTTCTTCTGAAAGTAGACCTGAAATAATTAAAACATTTTATGCCTCGATGCCCCGTGTATGTATGAAGCCTGACTGTGTTCACTATGCTTATTGAACTGATTTCTACTTTTTTATTTTAAAACGGTCTTGTATCTTTTGGCATATTTTTGTCCTCCCCAGCTTTAGCTCTTAAGGGCATTGAATACGACCAAGTCCCCGTTAATCTAATCAAGGATGGAGGCCAACAGGTAACATTGTCCAATATTTAAAATGCATGATAAATTAGCGGGTTAATTGTTTGCATTCACTTATACCCATAAGAAATCCAATATCTTTGCTTAAATTTTTAGCTAACTAGCCAATACAAGGAAATAAACCCCATGCAACAAGTGCCAGCGGTTACAATTGATGGCGTTACCCTGTCGCAATCGGTAAGTATTGACTGTAGGCATAATGCTTGCCTTATTTAAAACTTGCTGTCATTAACCTAGATTTTTAAAAGTTTACTTGCTTTATTCTGTCCAATGACTGAGATGGTTGCATTTCTAATACTGGGTTCTGTATGTGACTGTTTTGGAAGATATTTCAGTATAAATGTGTTGATGATAGATGGGACATAATTCTAAGTCCTTTCAGCGACACCAAAATGCGATATTGTAACCTGAACTCAAGTGAAACTCCTGGATTTATTCACGAAGTATTTAGCATCTTTTTTTTCCCAACCATTTAGTTCATTACTTGTACAAAATGAATATATTACTGGAATCTGATGCTAGCCTCCAACCCTGTTTTACCAAGTGTTCGAAATGACTATTAGTACAGTGGAATGCATTCAGTTGACTAATGGTTAAACTGTTGTTGTTCTTTTGTTGTTATAGTTGTTCCAATAACAGGGTCAGCACAGAACTGTCAGATCATGTGCTGTCTTTTTGTCCTTAGCTGGCCATTATCCAGTATATTGAAGAGACCAGGCCAAGCCCTCAGCTGCTCCCCACCGATCCCAAAAAGCGTGCGCAAGTGCGAATGATCTCTGACATCATTGCTTCTGGGATCCAACCCCTGCAAGTGCGTGACATCTAAGAGACACTGCTAGACAATAACAAGATCATAGGACCATGAGACACACCCACAGTGATAAAGGCAGTTAAAGGACAGTCATGATGTTGTTGGTGCAGCAAAGGAATTGAGCAGATTAATAATTTTGGTTGTACTCCCATGCTCACACATACTATAGACCTTGTCAGTGCTTTAAGGCAGTGGCAATGATTTCATTTCACCATCTCACCTTTCACCTTACAGAATCTCTATGTGCTGCAGAAGATCGGAGCAGAGAAAGTGCAGTGGGCCCAGCATTTCATAGTCCGAGGTTTTGAAGGTATGGTCTTGGAGGAAAACAAGTTTTCAAAATATTTTTCAAAACCTGTAACCTGTTCATTTCTGAATATGGGTTTTGTATATGCACACATTGACTGGGGAAGGCTCATATGAAATAATAGGCAGAAAGACCCTGTACCCTGGAGAGTGAGAGTATCCACTGATGGCAGGCATTCATCTAAGTGTTCTCTGACACCAAGTTCTTCTATCCTAGGTGGTAAATGTACCGCTAATCCGGGGATCTTGTTATTCTTATACCTGCGTCATACCAGCAACTGAAAAAATATGTAGCTCTGGTTACAGTAACTAATAGCTGTGCCAAGGAGGAACCTGTTATTTGAACTCATTGAAATAACACCATCTGGATTAATCTGGACACTGATTGGTAACAGCTCTCCCAGAGCAGCTGCACATCCGACTAGCGAAACCGTCAATATGCTCAGTGTGCAACCCATTAATGATGTCTCGAAATCACATGTATGAGGCCAATTTGTACTTGCAAAGATGCACACCCTGATCAGCGTTTAAGCAAACCATGCACTTTGGATGCACAGAAAAAGGGAAAACAGTATCCTAACAAAATACGAGTCCACAGTAACCACGAATAGGCAGATTTAGCAATGTTAAAAGGCTGCAATTTTAGTTACAAGGAAATTGAACAACACTATGCTGTATGAAAAGACATACAACCCAACATAACTCAAGATAAACTTGTGAGACTGTCCCTAGGAGGCTCACCGCTAGCATGCTAATAAAGCAGTTTGCCAGAGAGGCCTTTATGGTGCTTCCACCTTCTGGAGTTTGAGGTTCTGTGGAGTTCAAGAGTGGAGTGTCCAGTTTGTGGTCTGGAAAATAAGAATCTCATTACACCAATATGCTAGAAATGCTGCAATGCATATGCCAGCAAGCCGCTGACTATTTTACGTCCTGTAGTTATAAGAGGAGAGAACGAACACTGATCGATGAGGCACATCTTTTACTCATACCTCGTAGTCCATTCCAGCTTCTTTTGCATCAACAGGTGGAATTTAGTAGCTCCAGGTTACTAGGTTACTCTGTTTTTCCCTCCGACAGCTCTGGAGCCTCTCCTGAAACAAACAGCTGGAAGGTACTGCGTGGGGGATGAGGTAATAGGGCCCATTCATTACATCAAGAAGAGTATCAAGAGTAAAAGTAAAAATCCAGCTTTATGAATGGCTTAATGTGTATGCAAAAAAACATGAGGATATCTGTAAGCCCACAGAATTGAATGCAATCTAATCATCTGTAGTCTGCACAAGTAATTCATTCATGTCTTCTCCTTATCTGGAGATTTTGTGTATGGTTCCAGTTCCAGTAATATAAAAATGCTACACCTACTTTAAAATGGTGGAATTACTTCTGTTAATGGGCTATCTGAGCTCCAGTCATGGTCAGTAAACCATGTGTGCTCTTCCTTTAGATCTCAATGGCAGACATCTGTCTGGTACCCCAGGTCTACAATGCTGAGAGGTGAGACTTGCTAGTGAACTGCAGCAGAAATTTAAAATTCTAGTTGTTATGTACAGAATTATACATCAACACCTAGTTATGAATTTGTCAATACAATGTTGCATTCATGTGCACAAATAAGATCTAATCTTTGTACTGTGCATCCATTAGGTTCAAAGTTGATGTCAGTCAGTTCCCCACTATAAAGAGGTTGAATCAGACCTTACTGGAGATTGACGCATTCAAAGAGAGTCATCCCTCTTGCCAACCAGATACACCCTCTGACCTGAAGTCATAGGATCACGCCGGAGACATGTGACCATAGGAGTGATACTCTAACATGAATTGACAAATAAAACTGCTTTGATGTGAAGATGTGGGTTTCTTGTCTGTTTCAAAAACAAAAAAAGGCCAGAACCTACGGGTTAATCCAGTTTATTTATATGGTCTGAAATCAAGTACATCCCATGGCATATTAACTGCTGCTTTTCAGAAGTCCTCATCAGTCAAAACATTGTTTGTAATGACAGTACCAGTAACACCACTGGATTTGTGACTAAATTCTCCAAGCAAAATATGAACAATTAATACATGCATCTACAGTCAAATTTATTGTACAAATTGTGAAAAACCCAACCCGCAGTGTCATTATATATATTATCCAATGGAGGGCACTGTTGGGACAAAGCATGTTCATACTGAAAGGGACTCCAACACACCAAAGAGAAAAAATGGGACCGGTTTGGTTCATACGACAGTCTCCATAATTTTACTGGCCGAGCACACAACTTAAAAATCATATAGCTAGGTATGCTAATGTTCTTGTAGAAACAGATTAATTTATGTGTTGGTTTATCCAGTGTCAAAAAGTTAAAAGCAAAATTAAAATAGCACTTGATGTGCTTTTTGTTGCCTATCACGTTGCATTACTAGCTGCAGCTATAATCCGATTTCATAGCTGAACAGATTGGTAGTATCATGATTACAAGTGCCGTAGATCAAAGTAGGCTTCTCTGGCCAGAGATAAAAATGATCCTCAACCCCCACACTGCTCCCCCCAAGACAAATACAACAAAATAAAACAAATACAGCAGACAAATAAAATGACTCTGATGCCCATTTTGCAACAATATCACCTCTCTCCAGGGAGCACTGAACAGAAATGGCCTGAAATGGCTATAGTTGTGGCAGCTCGCCAAGGGTCGGCCAATTGCATGGGATGGTCTTCCATATTTTTTATCCGGACAAATCCCTAGACTGGATTGCCTTGTCCTTTCATAGCTTTCAGAAGTTCAATGCATTCTAGGCACATTCAGCTTCCCCTCATAGTTTTCTCTTGAAGTCCAGACCTTGCTCCCTGGGATCTCAACTGTGCACTCAGCAGTGTCATCGTAGAAGGTTCCGGCACAGTCAGAGCCCCCGAACACCAGGACAGTGCAGCGTACCTGGCCGGGAATCTCCTCCTTGTCGTTGGCTTTGAGCAGGAGGAGGCTGTGACCAGCACGTGGCTTGGAGCAGAGAGCAGGGCAGGCTATTGAGCTCCAGGAGCTGGTTTCTGCAAAGTGGAAGTGGGTCATAAACATAGTTTACTCACTATTTGGTGTGAAATCTCACCACCCATTCTCCACTTGCTGGAGGAATACTACTCCTTGCTCCTGGAAGATTTCTATGGACTGTTAACCAAGCACCAATTATGACAAACAGCTGGCATTCTGAGCTCTATTTGTTCAATTTCATCAACAAATATGCAACAGCACAACTTTCCTGGATTATAGTTGCCAAACAATTACTAGAGATTACTGAAACTGACCAAAACTATCTAAAACCTAAAAGTCTTTGGTACAAAACCCAAAAGTAGCCCTTTGAAGAAATAGAAATTCAAGTATTGTGTTAAATAAAATTATTTTCATCTGAAGTCACTTACTCATCCTTATACTGAAAAATGAACATTTATGAACTTTTCAATTCAATGATCAGGGAAGACCCATCAAATGTATTTAAGGCATGGGTGAAGCATCAGTCGATTTGAGCCACCCTAGCCTGAACCAGGTGACCTCAAACCAGCACTACGGGTTGATGCTTGACCAGGATATAAAAAGTGCTTTGTGAGAAACACACCCAGGTAAAAGACATGAAGGTCCTGCAGGGCCCCAATAGCACTGCAGCCTCCACTGATCACCATCCTGTTGTCTGATACTGGAACAGCTGCATGGAACCTGACAAAACAAATCAATACTGGTCCACTGCCAGAAGCACTGTAGCATTTCATTATTAGTGCAATGAATTTAGTTATTTCATTCCCATTTAACATTGATCAAAAGTGTGGTCCATGTCAACAGTGGCCTAGGGGGATATCAATTACAACTGCCAGCTTTGCTGGATCGTGAGCCGCTAAGAACGGTGTGCAGCATATTCCATTTTAACTTAAAGGTTCATATAAAGGGCTGCATTTTATGCATTTCCCATGACTGAGCATGTTCTCACCCTCGGGGCAGTGGTGGCATGTTCTCATATTTCACAGCTGTATATTCCATGAATCCTTCGGGGCCAGGTAAGACAGTAGATGGGTCACAAAACAGCGTGAAAATGCTTTTACAGCCCAATCTAAAAAAAATCATCATCATCCCGGAAGGCAATTCTAAACCAGATATTACCGAGGTCTAGAATATGCAGGTCATTCAGGTAGGCCGCAGTCTTTCTTCCACCAAAAATCATCAGTTTGTTTGACAGCAGTATAGTGGAATGTCTGTTAAAAATAAATATCCCACCATTGGTGCTCATTCGCGGCATGTATGCTTCTTCACCTGAACATAAAATGTAGAGTAGTAAAAATTACCATTACTGAATCAACCATATCTCCACTGGCACACTCCAGGGAATAGGGATACTAGAGGTTCCAAAAGGTATTCTGCTGTCTATATACTTTCACTCAAATATGTGTCTGAAAGAATGTCTTGAATTATACAGTGCTTTCAAATGTGAACAAACTGTAATTCAAGCCTCCAATATTTTTCTGATTGCAATCATAATTTAGCTAATTTTGTCATGAATTTAAATTTTTTCAGCTTTATAGAGTTGCACTTGACAATAGTAATAATAAAGGGCACTATACAAAACATGCCATCTAGAACAGTGGTTCTCGGTAGCAGTTCTGAGGATCTCTGTGTATGCTGGTGTTTTCTGCAACCGTAATTCTTTTGCTTAATTAAGCACATTGAGCTCATTTAAGTTCTTTCATAATTTTTTAAAACACATTACAGGCTTGGTTTATTACTTGTGTTGTCTTTTAATTCTTTATTATATAGCAAACTGCTGCTGAAAATGCAATCACTTCAAATGGAAACACTGACCCAAACCTGGGTAGAGGTCTGTCCCCTTCCACAATGGGCTGGTACCACAATTCAAATTCAGGGTTGAAGATATACAGGGTGTTGCTGCAAGTCTTTCCCCCAGGTGCACGGCTGGGTTGGACACCACCAAAGACAAAGAGCTCCTTCCTGTAGATAGTGGCACTGTGATTTGCCAATGTCGGTACACTACCTTTTGCCTGGAAGGGGGTTTCACAGAAGGACAATCACAGTGAGCGTTACCCTACTGTTCAGAGATAGTCCTAGGCCATCTTACTAACCAATTTTCAGTGCGATAATTTTTAAATCATGCATATACCATGGGACCTGCTGCTTCAAAGTGGTCTTCCTTTCATCCAACCTTTTTCACTTCTCTCATGCCAATCAAAGCCAATTGTGACGATTTAAGCTGAGAGCATCTGCTAAGCTGATATGAATCAGTTTGAGCTTTCCAATATACAGAGCACAGAGCTTCAGGTTTCAGCTGGTCTTAATCTGTTGGATGTTTGCATGAAGTCTTACTTCCACTTGACGGTCATTAACTATACTGCCCAGGATTCGTAATCACACCTTCAGGTCACCATTCCAGTTCTATAAACAACATTTTGCACACGTCTCAGTTCAACAAATTAATAAAGGGCTGTTTTATAAAAGAAGACGACTCCTCCAAATTTTACCTCAGTCTCTCCCATAAAGACAAATATTCCTATTTCTAGTGGTTGTTTGCTGACTACACTGTAAGAACTGAGAGAAAGGGCACAAGGCATGACTGAACTCACAGCAATGAGCTTCCACTTCCATGTCAGGGTGTTGAGGACGTAGACGTCACCATATCGCTGGCCCTCTGTCAGGCCGCCATACACATAGATGGCCTTGGACTCGGGGTCATAGGTCGCAGAGTGGCCACGGGAACAGGGCGGAACAGGTCCAGAGGTAGAGGAGTCCATCGGAAACCAGAAATTGTTTTCTGGACAGACACAGCTGAAGGGTAATATCTGAAAGCTCTTAAGGTCTCCCAAAGCATTAGTCAATGGCACCAAAATACAATCCTGACACAATGACTTCAACTTACCAATTTACTCTAGGGCAAAAGAGGATTTAACTCCTTTATGTATTTGAAATATCTGTCTGAC
Source organism: Anguilla rostrata (assembly GCF_018555375.3). NCBI lineage: Eukaryota > Metazoa > Chordata > Actinopteri > Anguilliformes > Anguillidae > Anguilla > Anguilla rostrata. Next base: position 19,924,414 of record NC_057933.1, on the reverse strand, counting down.
ATATTTTAGGGGAGAACGATATGGCCTGAAAATCATTTCACAGCATTTATCAATCCTTTGGACGATGACAATATACATTGTAATTTGTTAAGATTCTTGTTGTTATTGTGTGCTACATATATACAAATATAATCATTTAAAGAAAATGTGTTTTTGTGTGTATTGCATCACACCAGCATGTGCAAGAACTGAACTAACCAAAAAGTAGTAACCTTTTTGCTTTTAGAAAAACCAAATTGATATCCTACATGACATCACCCATTTCTATAGCATTCAGCAAAAATGGTGACATTTTTGGCAACAACCACTTTACAACTACAATCCATTGGTAGGTTACATAAAAATAAAACTAGATTACTATGAGCAGCATGTACCATTTATCCCTGGTAAAATGCTTCTTTTTTTTTTTTTAATGTTCTAGATCAAATGTATTCTCAGTTCTGCCTTCAAACTGATAAATTCAGATAATTGCTTGTATGATTGTTAGTGATTTGTCATTATTCATATGCACATTGTAAGATCACTTGAACAAATACTGTATTTATATGGGCCAATTAATCCATCACAAAAAAAAGTGCATGAGGTGCAACACCTATCTCCAGTTTCCAGATTGAGTCCCTGCAGCGAGAATGTCCGCTGGCCTCTCCTCCAATCAGGATGGCTGTTTCCGGGTCACTCAGACACATGGTTTGACACCAGCGCTTTGAGGGACAGACTGAAAAACACGCAATCCATCCTGCCTCAATCCCAAATACAGCGGGGTGCCCCCGACAACATGGATGTGCACAAGGTAATAGACTGCCCTGGACCATTGTCTCCAGCATTTTAATATAAAACCCAAACTGGCAACATGCAATATCCTGAATAAAGGAGTTTGCTTGCTGTCAAGATGTCACTATGTGGACATGATAATACATAAAAATCTTCATTTTCTGACTTATCTAGATATCCTTTCAGTGCTTTTTGTTTAAACTTCACAACATGTAGACCCTTTGTAAGAGTTGACGTTCACTGTGGAACCAAAGAATATATTAAATTAGGCCAGAACAGATATGAATTATAATTGAAAAACACAACCTTGGGATACAGAATGCAGTCAATAACCATCAATACACCAGGCTGCAATCTGAATAGAAACACAGTTTGTGTTTGAGTGTACTCACCTGCTCTGTACTTTTTCTTCAGCTTCAGGATTGTCATATCCTCATCACTCAGCATCTCGGTCCCCAGGCTCATCTTCCTCTTCCTGGAGCTGTACACACAAGTGGAATCCTGAGAGCTGCCTAGCTCCTCTGAGCTCCACGTCAGCTGACCTCTCTTCCCAATCACTGTCCGTCTGGGAGTCTTGTCCTTCACAAACCGGGAAAGTAAACGCTCCACATACAAACCTCTAAATGTCCCAAAGACATCAATTTTAAAATTTGCCACAAAGATTAATATTTTAATAGTTTCGTACCGTTGGCCACACACACTGCTTTTTTGGCAATGGGGAACCTACTGTTGAACCCCTGCTGCATTTGAGGTCTGCATATGTAACATGCTTTTCTGAGGCTGAGGAGTTCGGAGTCTTCACCTATAATCATGTTTTTAAAAGAAATCTAAGTTACTGAGCCATTTCAAACAGTTCCATAGAAGCTATATTACCTTTTCACTGGCTAACCACTGAGTGGTCAATCTCACCTGTCAGGTTTAATCCTTTTTGTTTAACACAAGAATTCATTAAGTCTTATAAGCATGGGAAGAAGCCAGAACACATTGCAAAGTTAACTTAAATACTGACTCTTCTCTTGGCTGTTCTTCATATTACCTGGCTCCCTTCACAGTGGTGTATCCTAGGGAAAACATCTTCCTGTTGACCCCTGAGACAGTCTGAGGCCAGGCGTTTCCGTGACAGTGGCGTGCTGCTAGTGAAGCTGGCCTTAACCTGTTTGAGGATAGAGCTTAACATCTCAATGCTGCATGGCAACCTGAAATGTGGAGTGTCCTCAGAATGGATTGAACCAAGCATTATACAGTCAACAAGACCGTAAAAGGTTTTGAATACTCAAATGTTAGTGGTACATAAGTGCATTCTAACTACTGAAATGCATACTGATGTATTATTAAACTCAACAACTTAAATAACAATGGCCTCTTTCACTGTAGCTTACCTCACCACAGACAGTAAGCACAATCTTCCCATACATCCCTTTCTTTGCCTTCTCCATTGTTTCCGTAAGAAGATCCAGTCTCCAATCTCCCTCCCAGATCAGACACCTTTAGGTATTCAAAGATGTTTAAAGGCTGTTAGCTATTACATCAACATACGTTCAACATTCAGTTACATATAGGTGAACGTTGGTTAAATTACAGGTGGTTTGTTTGCTTAAAAACATGAAAGTTGTAGGCTGGATCTGGGACCTTGCTTGAGAAGAAAGGGTTCCAATTTTCTGTGCCTTCAGATCCTGGTTTATCGAAACTTCAACCGAAATGGTTGTCTCGCTAGAGAAGGACTTCCAGTCTCCGAGACTGAAAACAACAAGCTCTTTGGGCAATGGCAGCGGCAGCCGTACCTGGTAGCATAGGCGGTTGGATTTGCTGGTGAACAGGATAAAGACCGCATTAATGACAAGCCATTGTTTCGGTGTGAAATAGGAAAAGAGCAACTGGTCGTACCTGATAAATTGTCGGGGTGCTTCACGTAAGGACCAGAGAACATAAAAATTAACCTTGCCCATGTCGTTGTTTTAACGGGAATAGCCTACTTTGCTGCAAAAAGATTTATGATTACTAGTTCATGGAAATTTAACAAAGCCGATGTCAAGCTCTACGGTTCCCTTCCGACGTCCAAGTAGACCTAGAAGCAAATGGGGGGGGCGTGTCTTTTATCATTTCTTCTAACACAGGTGAAATTCAAAAACTAACTTAAATTGGCCTACCATAATGGGCCCATGCCTTTCGAGCGATCAGATTTGTGACAGTTCAAAGCAAATCCATACTCAATAGGTTATCCACTCGGTTTTAGGTTGAGATAAAGCGGTGATTAAAAGATAAAATTTGTCCAATACTGTTAAATTTTATGTAATTTACGACAATACATTAATGAATGATATGCTTTGGAATTCTGACAGTGGTCTTCTGAATCGTCATCGTCATATAGAACAAAGTTTCAGAATCATAAAAAGTAGCATGTAGCTACCAATGATGTTTGTGTGAGAACATGGCATTTAAATAGGCCTACTTTAAATGCTATTTTATCATTGTGTTTTCATTAAAGCCTCAAATCACCAAAAAATAGGCCTAAATGATATTCTGTTGTTGGTGGTCCTCAATGATTTTTTTACAGATACAAAATTCTGAATACTGCTGAATAACAGGGGTAAGTATGTAGCAAGAGTTGGGCCTCAGCATTGCTAAGTAAACGGATGTACAAGATCTGATAACTGAAAACACAGGGCCCCAATCAGGAACCACTTTTGTTACGTTTCTATGAAGATCCCTTAAATCATTTTCAGTAGATGATGGCCATGGACTTATGGTGCTATAGGCTATATAGGCCACAACTACCTCCGTAAGTATGGAAATGAGAGTGAAATTTGTTATTTTTGGTATATACTTAATATGAGACTAAAGTGCAGACTATCACTTTTGTCTAATGGTATTTACATGTGGTTTACCATTTTTCAGATACAGCTGGTTTTGTGTTGAATCTCCAGCTATGCAAAAGTAAGTTAAATGATAAACCTAAAAGTAAATGAAAGTCTAACATTTGGTTGCATAGCCCTTAAATGAAATAACGTCATCATGTCTACAACCCACTGACATCATCTTCTTTGGAAATGCCTTTCCAAACCTTCACTGCAACTGCTTTCAGTTGATCTTTGTTTCTGGGGTTTTTGTCTTCCTCTTCAGCAAGTAAAATGCATATTTGGATTTGAGTGAAAAGTGAAAATCATTGGATGTATGGCTGTCATTGTTACATCATCAATAAAGACAAGTGAGTCTGTTCTAGAAACAGCCATCCATGCCCAAGCCACTACCTCCTAAATATTTCACAGATGAGGTGGTATGCTTTGGATTATGGGCTGTTCCTTCCTGTCTTCACACTTTTGGCTTTCCATTGCTTTAGTAAAGGTTTATTTTGGTCTCATCTGTCCATAAAACATTGTTCCATAACTCTTCTGGCTCATCTCTGTATTTTTGGGGGAATTCTAATCTGGCCTTTGGATTCTTGCTGCTGATGAGCGGTTTGCATCTTGTGTAGCCTCTATAAATCGTCTCTCAAAGTCTTCTGCATACGGTGGCTTGTGATATTTTCACCATGCCCTCTGGAGACTGCTAGTGAAGTCACTGTCGTTTCAGAGTTTTTCTTCACCGCTCTTAAGATTTGTCTGTCATTAGCGGCAGTTGTCTTCTTTGGCTGACCTGTACGGTGTTTATTTCTGAGTCCACCAGTGGTTTCTTTCTTTTTCAAGACTTTACAAATTGCTGTACTTGATATACCCAGTTTCTGTGTTGTTCTTCTTAATGAACTCTTCTTTTCTCTCATCTTACAGATTTGTTGTTTTTTCAGCCATAGTTAAATAAAAGCTGATCATCTTTGCTTTTGTCTCACATTCATCTTCCATTCACCCATTATCTATACCCTCTGATCCTGGTCAGGGTCGTGGGCAGTGCTGGAGCCTATCCCAGCATGCATTGGGCAAGGGGCAGGAATACACCCTGGACGTCGCTAATCTATCACAGGGCACACATTCATCTTCTGATCTCAAATCTAAATGCCTACAGTATATATGAAAAGTAACTAATTTCATTCAACCATTACCATACTTCAGGAGGGCACTTTAGCTGCATGACTTCGCCTAATTGACCTGGTTGTATTTGTGTTCTTCTCTCACAAAGGACTGCAATTACCTGTGATGCAGCAGATGTGATCAAAATAGAATCCTAGCTGTAGTTTCATCAGAACAGCAATCCTTTCATCAGAGAAAACTCTTTAATGGAGAGCCATGGGACAGCCAAGTTTTCTCCAGTGAGCAGAAGCCTTTGGGTGCCAGGTAGTAGAAACAGAAACTGATCTGTGGTTCATCCCTATCATTCGTTAATTATATCACGCAATTACACAGCATGCAGTCTCAGTATGAAATAATTAATGCTTAACACGAACGCCGCAATTCACACATTATTAGTTTGAACATGACACAAGCTTGAAGTGCATTTGTGTGGAAAAATTTACATTGTTATATTCCAGATGTGTTCAAGAGAAGTACTGGCTCACTCTAGTCACTAAAGATGGTGGCCCTTCTAAATCTGGTCATCAGACTAATTTCCCATATTGAACAGGGGGATGTCCAATGTCATTTCACCTGGGCTCTTATATGGTGTACAGTTCTTGCACAGACACAGCTGTTGTTCATCACCCAGGCAGCTGCTATATACAAGAGCTTTAAAAGGTTATCAGTGAAAGGAGATTAACGGTTCAATATAAATGCAATTATTAATTCACTCATGGAAGTCAGACCTTATTTCCACGACTGAAATTGACACATTAGATTAGGATGGATTGACCCTCATTTTTAAACCACAAAATATATCTCAAGTTGAGACCAGCCATTACAAAGAAACAAATACCATACTAATCTAATGCAATCTCATTCAGTCTAGTTTAATATTTATACAGCATCTCCAAGTTTGGCTTTTCGTTGTATAACCTTATAAAACAATGATCATCCCTCAGGTATACATGAGCTGCAAGATATACTTTAACACACTTGTAAAAGTAAGGAGTGTCCTCTTGTTTACTTTCACTGTGGTGAGATCCAGTCTGCCCTGTATAAACATTAATGACAGCAACGCGCATTACATCTTCTATTCAAAAACTGACAGCTAATGAGAATATTCAAGTTAGGTTACAGTGATTGCCACTGTAGAAGTACACCTTAGAAAAATCTGATTCATTGTACAGAAAATTCAGTTGAAGGTTGTAGCTGACTTAAAAGCTGCAGGGGCTTCAAAATAATTTTTCTATTTTTTCGTTGTGTAATTAGTATGGCTATATAAGCCGTGATAAGAAAGACCACTAAACAATTCCAGGTTCATAAGATTACTGGGGTACTTGTAATAGGCAAATTGTATGTACAGTAAGCAGATCAGTAATACCTAAATGATAAATACAGTCCTTTGGGAAAATACAGGCCAGTTCAATTTATGTAGTCATCTTGCATAGGCAAAACTGTACCACAACTACAAATACAAATAACTATTCTATACAAACTTTCACAAAGCCCATCCTGAACACCCTTGTGGAAATCGACAAAAATGTAAACCTTGTGCAGACTGATGGGATTTGCAAGGTCAAATCAGTGAAGTCTTTTTCCTTACATTACATTGGAAAGAAGTCACAGCACACAACAGAATGAAACAAAGATGCTAAAACCAAATGCCTTTATTTAATGAGCAGTATACTCCAATTATATAACCAAGTGTGTCAGAAATACAGTGCACAGTGAACAAAAAGCTTCAATTGGGGAGTTTCCCCCCCCCCGACTAGCAGCACAACATGAATGATTTCTTTGGAACAAGCACAACTGACTGAGGTACTGGTGCAATGATTTGAAGGGGAATGGCAATTAAAGTGATAGTACATATTTTTCCCTATAGCTAGCATCAAATTATAGATAAAACCAAACACAATGTAATAACCTTTGCACACACAATGTCCTTACACAAATTTTAAATGATTCCACTTTCAGGGCACTGTACAAGGTTACACGCACATCTGTCATCACATTATATTGGAATTTTAATTAGTAATGAGGAAATAACATGATTTTCTGCCAGCGTTCGCTTCCTTGATTGTCAAATCTTTCAACCAGCCAGCTGTTTAGTCAAACAACCTGTTTTCAAAATGGCTACAGGCAGACTAAATATAAAATAAATCCGCCACAGCTATATAAATCCTTTCTCTATGACGAGATGGCTTTCCGTTTCACAAAAAAACAGGCTATAAACGACACATCCCTGACAACGGTTTTAACTTTCTACATTTTGTTTTCTTTGGAGGGACATTTTGAGTATTAAACATTTTAAAACACTTTCACACATCTTTAAAGGTCAATAAATTAAAAGAAACATTGCATTACAGTCAAAATATGAAAATCACTATGGGTCATGCCATTTTTAGGAATGTGCAAACTGATTTGGATATGCAATGCTCAAGCTTCCTGAATGCAATAGGCCATTTTCAAAGTGTTCTAGACAACTGAAAACATTTGTATGAATGTACAGTATGTCTCTATGCTCTAGGCACAGATAGTGGGTTCTCTCGAGCAAGAGCAGATGGTTTGTGAATGCCTTAAATGTGGAATACAACGCATTTGCCTTCTAAGGACAAAGTATAATATTCTACATCAGGTTCCATTCTGCATTTTGTCAGTATTTCCTAAATACAAAAGAAAATGTACTTCTTAAATCCTGTCTTGACCGTTTTTGTGCTTACTGCTGTTCTAAATGGCAACTCCCTTCAAAAAGGAATAGATGCCTAGAAATGTTGACCGGACATTTTAAAAATTTGCATGTCAACAGCACCGTAGTTTGACAGATTCTCATTCTCATTATGGGTTTGGTATACAAGGCCTTGCACCCATCACAAATATCTTCAAAGCCTACTATCACTGTTCCTTGAAAATGAGCTGTATTTTACTACATTATCATGCAATTTGTCCAGATTTAAAATTATAAAATTAATCGCAGGGTAAGAGTTTAGTTGAACCAACCAAGCTCAAAACAAGTCTAGTGCTGGGTAAAACCAAATTCCTTCACATTTTCTTCCCTCACAGAGCCACCAAAAGTGCCTATGAAGACAGATTTGACAACTGAATTTTATATCCTCAATAACCATGAGATCTAGAGTTCTCTCACTTAGAGGGGCAGCTGACCCAAAATGAAATTAAGGTATGTTTCCACTTACCTGGAGTAATATCTATTTATCCAGATAATTTTGCTGAGATTTGACAAGTTTTATAGATATCCACTGCAACTCACCCTGATACAATGGACCTCAACAGACCCATATTTTTGTGATACTAAAAGCGCCGGAAATTTACAATCGAAAAACTCAAAAGCAATCTATTTCCAAATATAATGGCACAGAGTTCCTCGAGAACTACTACTGCTACCGAAGTAAATGAAAACATACATCAATTTAATAATAGTTGGGTGAACTACCCCTTTAAAACTTGCTGTTTAAAGGTGACGGCACTGGATAAAACAAAAAAATCAAATTCAAAAACATGGACAGTGTACATTACCTCATCACACAAAACACATAAGACACAGGAACTATGCACATACACAAAGCTTTAAAATCTCAGTCTTGATTAAACATCTTGCGTGACTCCTTTCGCAAATGCTCTCTCGTCATTGTGACAAATCCAGCACAGACAACAATCCAGGCGAGACATCAGTTGCTTTTACATAATTCACAAGCCCAAGCATATACTATATAGAATCAAAAATAGAGATCTCTGAAGTCCTTCAGTTGAAACATTCAACTGCAGTCATGGATATTGGTTCTCAGGCACTGTAGTACACTCTGTAGTACAGAGTTTTATTTCGCCACAGAGAGTAGGAGTTGTCGAACTTCAGGAGGTACGTGCCCTCACCTGGAAACTCGTGACTGCCTGCCTGGACTGCCAAGTGGCTGTCTTGGCGGTACACTGGAAGAATCTCTCCCAGGTTTGAACTGGCTGCTGACTTTGACCCCTTCTCTACATCCCCAGGATTCACAGGTCCTGTAATGGAGGGAGTGAAAAACAATTCAAATGAACAAAATAAACAGTGAAAAAGCTGTTTTTGTTTGCATGATCCCCATACAAGAATCAAATTTGGAAAAATGTGATCCTTTCAAGATAATTCTTTTGTATTTATTAATATTTTTGAGTCACAAGCATACCTGTGAATATGAATATGAAAAAAAATTCTTTGAACTTGTGGTGTTGATTACGGGTCCACAGATTAAATTTTCCCCATATGTTTTTCATTTCCCCCTACAAATCAATAATGCATTCTGTGATTTCATTGCTAAGGATCTTGGAGCCAAGTTGCCCAGATGCCCAAATTTTTCCATGACCAACAGGGTGACTGCGTGCCCACTGACCTTCCAGGTCTTCATCCTCGTCCTCATCGTCGCTGGACTCACTGATCTGCACAGTAATGGCCCGGTTTGTGACTGGCGTCCAGTCAAAGTAGATACCGAAGCCGATGTCATAACCATCGGTGGCGAACTCCCAGCACACCTGCTTGGCCTCGGGGACCGTGGGAACATGTACGGTCATGACGTCACCCCTGTACACAGTCACCACGCTGTCCTTTTCCTGTCGAAGCTTGGTCTTCAGCTCCTTCAGTGCGGGGGATGTCCAGGTGGACGGCGGTTTGAGAGGGGGCAATGTTGCTGAAAAAAAAGATTGTGGGAACTGGACATTAGAACATATGTGGCAGTGCCACCCAAAATGTAAACGCACAGTAATCTATACTGAGTAACCTCTGATCAACTGATACAGTTAGGTGCTTTTCTGCCTTTTTTTAACAGTAACATGTCCAACTTAAAGAAGATTGACATGAATAAATGCTACAGGTAATATGGAGTGGGAGGGGTTATTCAGTGGCCTTGTGACAAGAGTGGGGGGGCTCACCTTTTTTGTCTCCTGGGAGCTGCTCCTTCCCATTAGTACCATTCATCTCAGAGTCGCCGTCCATGGCCTGCCCAGAGGGCTCAACCAGGTCAGTCTGCAAACAGCCACACCCCGTACACTCAGTACAACAGGTGAAAACAGGTGGTTGTGTGTACCTCCGTCAATGTGGTTCTTCTTTACAAAATATATATTAACTGACACACACACACACACGACATGCACACACTGGCTGATTACAATGCTCAGATGACACTCTTAAAATATGCAAGACAATAAATATTAGGAAGGGATTGTTCCCTTGATGGAGAAAAGAATAAAACTGGATATAGAATTTTATCACTTGCTGACTTTTATCACTCAGTCAATTCACACTGTCTCTTGGTCCTGTTACTATAAAAACCCTCATTTGTCAGAGTCTGGGGGCCTATTAACAGCCTATCTAATATTAGAGAAACTCCCCAGAGCCACACAGAACACCAGTACCAAGAGAGTTTTTACATGCAGACTGTTGGTAAAAGAACAACATATCTTACACATGCAAAACTGCACAGAAAACTACCCAGAAAAAAGCGGCAAAAGACCATAAATCCATGCTGAAGCACTAGAGTCACACTTTTGATTTTCAGTGTGACATGAAATAGTAATCCATCTAGCATATAACATGTTTTTCAGATGACAAAGATATCTTTGAGCTAAAAAACCATCACCTACCCGTCAAATTTATTCCACAACCTTGGACAAAATCAGATTTAGACTGAACACAAAACGACTTCAAAGTCTAACAAAAATGTTGCTTCTTGTCATTTTGTTTTTTTTTTTTGCTTTTAATTTTTTTTAGTACTGCTAGTCAGTACAACTGGAGCTTGTTGTAAAAGGCCAGTGATTCCACAGGGGAAAGGCTGCTCTGACCAACCTACCAAAACAATGCCAGAAGATATAAGCAGAAAAACTTGGGCTTACCTCCGTGGGCTGTGGAAGGCCTTTGCAGTCATCATTCAGAAGGTTGGCAGTGTTCTGTGGGTGCTGGGACAGGTCTGTACTCAGAAGCCTTTCAGCAAACAAGAAAACAGAGGAACACTGAGCCTGTGCACACCTTATCTCAAAATCACATTAAAGCTTAATTTGCATATCAGTGCAATTGCTTAGAAACCAAGAAGTGGCACGGATCAGATTTCTAAAAGCTTTTGTTGGAAAAAAGGCACAAAACAGGAAACTGACTAAGATGTTTTAGTCACATGATATATTGCGTAATTGCAGATCAACATTTGCCATTTAGACAACGTTAAATTAGCCACGCGCTTTTGTAAAACATCAAACAAAATAAACCGTATAGCATATTTCTGAAAGTGAATGCTCCGGCTTTACAACAGTCTAGCAGAAAGATGGGAAAGTGGACCGTGTTCAACATTTGAAGGAATAGATGTTGAAACATACATGGTATTGTGTTAACATCTGACGCCCGCCTCCGTCGCAGGTAAAAAGTCAGACAATTAACGTTACTTAACTTACCCATCTTGAGCGTTAGCTGGACAATTCTTCGACGTTATTCCAGGAAAAGACGACACAGAAAGGGAAGACAATCTGGACTGAAGTTCCGAAGTTGCTTCCAAATTTTCCGTCATCACTCAAGCCTGAATACTGTTCAATTCAAAGAAAGTTGGCTGCACCTAGACAGAAACGTACCACAATTTCACATTTGCGTAGCATTGAAACTGGCGTTCTCAACCAGTGCCATTATAGATAGCAGTTGCTAGCTGCCTTTTTGTCTAACGAGTGTCTACAGCGACTGTTTAATAAACTCTCTCTCGTATGGTTTTCTGTCGTTTCTGTAGGTGCCCTCCCTAATAGTAATTGCTGCGTTACTTCGCTATAAAATGACTATAAATGAATCACTTTCTACGATAGGCCAATGTTAACGCTGCATTAAAAAAGTAAAATAACCCTCAACACCCCATATCGTAGTCTACAGTCAGACCATAGATAAATGTTAGAAATGTCGTTACAATGAATTGCTAGGAAACACTAGCTAGCTTGCCAACTAAACTCGTGCAGCTGAATGAGGTAAGTTTCATTGAAACAAACGGATTCACTTCGTTAACTAATGTTAGACTAGCTGCCCTAAACTAAAGTCAAACCAGGGTCTGGAACAATAACGTTAGCTAACGGTTAGTCTAGCTAGCGTTAACAGACATTAGGCAACGTCAATTCAGAAATGCTTTTTGTGTGAGGACAGTTCACAAAGCTTGCAAGGATCTCTGCCATCAACAACATTTATCTACGAGTCTAACAATAACCAGTAATAAGCATTTAACGTTACAAATGAACTTCAGATGCCCGGCTGTCAGTCCAAGTTAGCTTGCAGGCTAAGTTCCATAAGAAAACAATGCTGAAGGGGAATAAAACCCTTCTTCCTCCAGGGTTATATCAAACGTCCGACTACAGTTAGCCACTGTTACAAAACAAAACAAGTCCCCTAAAATAAGGAGACGTAACCAAATAACTATTCGAGGTAGTTGTGTCAATCTTGCATTGAACTACCGATTACATTACAAATGTATTTCAATAGGCTAGCCAATCAACCAACGTTAGCTAGCTGTTTTGCTAAGGGAAAAGCGGTAGCGTCAACTTTTGTTACGTCGAGGTGCACCCTTTTTTACCCTAATTATTTACCGGAAATTGACAACAGGCATTAATTACGATGTCCTCGTGTACTGCACATGCTTACCTGTGTTAATATTGCGATGATTATCGTGACCGAACCAATCACTATCCGGAAACACTACTCAGAAGCGACAAGAGGAAAATCGGAATTCGACACACGCAACAGCTGCACTCAATACGTTTTAGCGAACGCTAGACAAACATCTGTATACTAACGAACAGTGCACAACCGCGTTCTGCGACGACCCCGAATAGTTATCTGCAAGCTAACGTTACTTCCGTAACGAAATGAAAAGTGGGCGGAATTTGACGACGCAGCAAAGCAAGCCTCGTCTTTCGGTGGAACAACGCTACAGTAATAAACAAGAACGTAATAAAATAATGCATGATGTAGCTGCCTAAATCAGAGCTTAAGGCCCATACACATATTAGCGCTTCTTAAACATATCGTCTAGAGTGAAGTCATATCAAATTAGCCAGCAATACGTTGCTTAGCAACACCAATGTATTTGTTGTACGTTATTTAAACTGTACTTTTGGTGACTCCTTGATGTTTAAACAGGTTGCTATGGTAGCAGTCTCTTTGAAAATAGGTAGCACACATAGTCAAGATGGCAGCTACCCCCCCCCCCCCCCGGGATAGAGAGTTAAACAGATCGAATCCATCCATATCCCTTCAACACAGCATATGTAGTGCTCTGTAACTACTTACAAAAAACATAATATAAATAAACAGGCAGGTTACACCAGCACACAAAGCATACCTCTGCTAAGAAATCTTATGAAATCTTCAACAGGGTAGATATGCAAGGTGCTAATCCAAGATGTGCAGGGCTGTTTTTATGCTGATTAATCTCATAATGAAAATAGCTGTTCTGGTAGGCCAAGTTGGCAATGTGATAGCCGTGCTGATGGACCAACGTAGTCACGCTAGACCAGCTGGTCACACGCATAACATCTCAACTGTATGATTGGAAGCTTATCTTGCAGTTATAAGAGAGCAACTTGACCGTGTCCTTCTCTTGGAAAATCATAAGCAAAGTCATTAGCCAGTATTTTGTTGTCTGCATAAACTGTGCTCACAATGCAACGTTTGACCAAAACATTAACTGTATACATAAAAGTCATACAAACAACTGAACTGCACTAAACACACCCAACTGCAAGTAGCTTTTCCCACAGCACTGCAGACCGAGCAAAGTTACCCAGTAGGTATCCAGCGGGTGGCCCTTTGCTTATATATGCCCCACTGTTCTGAAAGGAAAAGCACATTTCAAGTTTCCCCCATCTTTACTGCTGCTAGTAGGCTCCTCTACAATAAACACAACCTTTTAGCAATAGGTGTGAGAACTGACTGAAGCTTTAATGATAAAAATTTAAAAACAATTTAAATGAGAGAATTTAAATAGTTTATTTCCCTTTTATGGATATCACATGCTTTAATATAATTTGCACAAATTAACCTTATCCAGTCTGTACACCAACTACAATATATACAAGCAATATAATATTCCCTAAAATGCTCACAAATATCACTCCTATTACACAGGACATATGAACAAATGTACAGGGCCAAACGTCTTGTCCCAGTCCAATCAAATGAAGTAGTGTAAAAATCAAATCAGCGAAAGTGTTAGCCCCCCTGCCCCCCCCCCCCACAACTAAAAAAGCTAGTAAATAAAAAGCAAAGAGCGCATGATAATTAAGACTTCTGGTTATACATCAGGCAGTAATAGCTGTATAATCTAGATGTGTTTGAGAAAGAAATGGGGAAAGTAACACATTTAGGCATTTATATTGCACTAATAACAATATTCGAAAGCAATTTACATCAACAACCGTCTCTGAGAGGATTTAACAAAGTCCTTCCCCTTTTCAACAATGCTTTAAAAAAAAGAAACATAACAAAAACATCCTAAAGTCCAATATTGTTTACTGGCCAGCAGCCAAAGTGAAAATATCAATGACTAAAAACACATCACTATTAGTGAGAGAATTTGTCCCATTCTGGAGAATTGAAAAGGAACGCAAGATGAAAATGACAATGAAATGTTGGCTACTTTTCACTTAGATCTGTCATTGTAACACTCCTTTGTCATTGGCAGAACACAGACAGCATTGAGACAAGCCTTTATAATGCAAAACAGCCTGAGAAGAGCTGAACACCAAACTCTGAGAAAAACATCCAAGAACCTGCGAGGTTGCCTAAGCAAGCAGTTTTTCCCTCTATGCGGGCTTACAGCAGGGGCGGGGGACAGTTTTTATGAGTATAAATCAAAGTACAGACAGTACAGACTAGGAATGGGATATATCTCTTATGTGTACTCTGACAAAAATACATAACTGCTTAGAGGTTTTTAAAAAACTGCAACTGCAACATATCCTATGCAAATGAGATTTTCTTGGCTGCTTTCATCTGAGCCCATACAGTATGAGATGGGATGAGAATTTCAGCCTCATTTTATGTAAACACATGGCTATAACAGGTGATACAAACACCACACTGTTCTTATATTCACAACAATGCTGTATTCACAAAAGCTGTTAAAACACAGGGGCAGACCCACAAACCACTAGCCTCCCTTCATGATGAGTGTACAGAAGGAGAACTCTTTAAAATAGTTTTCCTGGCAAAAACCATAGAGGTGAATTCCTTACACGGGGGGGGGGGGACTAGATGACAGCTGTAATGCAGACCTGTACCATCAATAATGTGACACTGTAGTTGCAGTCACTGGCTGAAGTTAGTCCAAGCTTGTTATTTAATGAAAGGATAATTATTTGCTGCAAGGGACAAATGGCACAGGGATAAGCCATGGACACTAGACATATCTGGTCTCTGAGCCTGCTTTAGTTGCAGACCACTTGTAGCAGAATACAGTACATCACTCCAAGGAAGGCACTGCAGCGGACTGTGGACAAGGGATCACAAGTTGGTGAGTCCACACAAACTTATGAATGCTGAAGTCGATGAGAAGCATTTCATTTATTTACACCAGCGCTGAATTTACTACCACTTTTGTACTACCACTGCAGCTGTTAGCATTTGTGGTACAAAGCAGAGCGAGCTACATCAAGTTGAGTCAGACCGATGCATTTGTTTGAGTGGGGGGGGAGGTGTCACCCGGGAAAATGCACGAGACTTCTGCGAGGCTGGCGACTGGCTATTCAGCCTTGCCATTAAACAAAGGGAGGGGGCAGCGATTCACTCCTCCCCCTGTCGCCATTTCTGGGACTCCTCCTGGCGAGCATCGGGGTGGATCTGGTTCCTCATGCCGCCCAACACGTTGGAAGTGGCCTCTGTGGCCACAATGAGCGGCTTGACTACCGCCGGGGGCAACTGCCGCAGGACCCCGCCCACAGCCCCTGTCACCCCGCGCTGCTCGTGCTCCCGCGTTGCCGTGTCGTAGATGGTCAGCGCCGTGTCCGCTATGCCCTGTGTGCAGAAACAAGGAACGCTGTCCTTACCCGGTCATCAACAAAAGAATCAAATTACTTCACATTTCGCCTCAAATTTCTTGAGTCGCAACGCAAGTTCAGCTACACAAGTCTTCACCAAAATGCATTTTAATTTGTAGAGGAAAGATAAATGAAATCAGGTTGCTGAGATCAGGCTGAGTTTGATTTAAATACCTCTTTTACAACACTGTAAGCCTTGGCCACTCCCTCCCGAAGGTCCACTGGCTGGTGAGCCAATCGGTAATGAGAATAGCGCTTTATTTTCTTCAGCTCACACTCATCGGGTCCTGGTGACACCATGTCATAGGCCGTTTCTGCTGCGGCCTGCAAAAGGCACATGTAGGGGGACACAACTTAATCCTCACATTCTATATCCAAGGACTTTACTTCTCTAGATAGGTGATGCACCCAAGCTTCGCTTCAACATTGGCTATAATAGGTTTACCAGACCACAAGCCAACCATATTAGCAGAATGCTGAAAATTATCAAAGGCCAACCCTTGGCACAGTCTGCATTTATTGGTACTGAATAGGTACGCAAATGTCCAGTCCGTTACCTGTATGGTCCGCACCATCCGGTTGGTTAGTTCCAGCGCGGCCATGGCCGTGGATGTGCCGAAGGAGGCGGCGCCACGTTGGAAGCCCCGTACGATTCGCCCGTCCTTGCGGTACTGTTCGATCGGCAGCCAGACCAGGTCCCGGAATCCCTGAACTGAAGGGCAGCGTGAGCAGCATGAGAGCAGCAGCTAACTATTCAGCACTCCAATAGCATAATGAACCATTATGGAAAAATGACCATCGTCAGCCTAGATTTCAGTTTCCTTTTTTAAAAAACAAAAACTGCAACAGATGACTCTCAAATAAAATATCACTCATCGAGTGAGGTAGCCCACAAGTGAATGATGGAGTGGGACAACATTGTTGTTACAAAAGTTACCTTCACTCACAGACAAATAGGAGAACAACAACTATCAGTCATATCTAATGCCTATGCAGCACTAAGGATGTACTCTTGAACATATCTGGACAATGTCAGTGTTCGTTAATCTACAGCACGTCACTGCAATACTGCCTCACCCAGCTGCACCAGAGAGTGTATGGGCCCCACTCCACCCAGAAGACCTGGCAGCTGGTTCTTCTTGATGTCATTCAGCCACTCGCTTATTGCATAAGAGAACAGCTTATCCACTCCCAGCAGTCTGGAGTAAAACAGAGAACACCCTGTCCTTCAGCTCATGGTTAACACCGGGACGTGAACAACCTGTGGTTACGGGGATAAATAACAATGGCTTCATTGTTCCAAGACTCCCAGGCCCGAAGAAGCTGATGTTACCACCGTGATAGGTGTGGCCTTCCTAATATGTTGAATATCCTCCCTTTCTGACTCAGCATACACCTGTAGCACTACATCCGCTGAACTACATCTGCTGTACATACTTAAATAATACAGCATAAATGGTCAGCTGTTTTTCTAGACTGAAAAACAGCAGACCATTTACACTTTTGCATATGCATTTCATAACTACACTAGGTGCCGTTTAGTGGAAAAAAGAAGAATGATATCACAAGCACCATCAGCGTAACTGTGATATTGTCAGTCTGAACATTAGAAACAATACAATTGACTTTGAAAGTTTGAAATATATTTTCTAAAAGAAAGTATGTAATGAATATTTATTTATTTGAACAGTATATCATTGATAAATAAACAGCCAAGTCAAACTATTTTATCCAAACCATTAGAGGGAAATATTTCTGACTCAGAGGAGTGGGGTAGAAGGGCATATGGATAATAGAGGATCTTCTGACAGGCAGGCAATTTGTGCCAGGCAGGTCGGCCAGTCACAGAGGAACAAGCGTACCCTTGTCTGTAGCAGAGCCGGCGCAGTTTGAGCTCGGAGCAGTTGAGCTGGGTCAGCCCGATCACGATGCCAGCAAATGTTCCCTAAGTCCAGCACAAAACAGGAGCACATCCGTTTACACTTCTGCTCACAGCTAAAGTACACTGCTAAATGCTGCTTTTGCTCTACCCTTCCTCAGTCACTGTCCACAATATGCCATTACAGCAACAGAATGTGTCTGGCTTTTTTTACATGATGGAGCTGTCTAGGTTTACTGAGGGGGGAAGCACAGGCAGAAAATGAATGCCCGGGATGAACATTCTCAGACTAAGGACAGGCATACACACCAGCAATAATTCTATCAGACAGCAGCCATTATGCAACCTCACAGTTATTCCTTCATATTTCCACCAGACAACACACCTGCTCCATTGCCAGGTGCTTCCCATGGTAATCTAAACGAATGGGCACCTCCGACGTGAAGCGGAACTCTCTGAAACACAAAAAATGAGCACGTACACATCACGCCTGTAAAAAATGCCTGTTATCATCTGCCCAGTGAACACCACATCCTTTCATTCATATAAAAGGAAAAGACAAACATCCATCACAATACCCAGTTCAATCACGCCAATGTAATGTGCCGCCAGATAATATCAAATCCTTCTGGCTTATACAAAATATTTTGCTGGTCTCTGTGTTTTATTACACGTTTGTCATTTTTGGCATCTATTGTTTTAAAATAGCCCGAAACCAGCAAAATATTGCGAATGAGCCAAAAATACAAAGTGAAATACAGAAAATCTGGCCACACGTCGCATTCAGGGGCGTACATCAGCATTAGCTCAGGTTGCACTGGTCTTATGTTGGCATAATGCAGCTTACCTGAAGAAAATGGGCTGGTCGGTGAAGGACGCCGCGGAGGCTTCCGGATCCAAAGCGTCGGCGCTTCCTGACAGGGTCACGCCGTTCTGACTGGGCCGCGGCTGGCCCGGCACGGAGATGATGGGCGCGGGGTCCTGGGCGCCGCCCCCGTGCTTGGGGAAGCTGCAGGAGAGGTCTGGGGCGGGGGGCTTTTTCACTGAAACACACAGCGCTACAATAAAAACTACTATTGCAGTCCCACCCAGGGGCTGCTTCAACAGGACTTCCACAGCCTTCCCGGACCAAAGCTAACCTGCGCCAGTCTTTCTACAACAGCTGGTAGTTTTGCCCTGGGGGTCCCCGTACCACAATCGCATTGTAAAACTTCTCCTGGGGCTTGGGGTTGGCGTAGGACTGTTTGTGGATATTTATCCCAGTAGGACAGCAATTACCGAACAATGGACCAGAATTGAAAGCAAGGCGGGTAATGACACGGCAGGGGAGAAAGCCAACTGGCAACACAGGAGGCAGTGCGGAAAACAGCACTTAAGACCAAGGACTGCGGCTGTGAACTGTAAAGGGAAGCAATCAAAGAATCATCTCGCCTTTTCGAGCTTTGAACCCATGTATGCATCTGGAGCCTGACTTCATAGAAGATTGTCTGTGCAGTCTTGCCAAGACCGGGGCTCATAATTAAAGTATGCTACGGTCAGCTGACTTTCTGCTCTGTAATCACTTGATCTTTTTGGAAAGTCCACGTTCAAACCACAGAACCTGACGTTTTGGGAGAATGCACTGCACCACTTTTGTTTAGAATAAATTCTGAGAATCCTTGTTTAACAAGCGATTTGCCGACAAGGTTCCCATTCTACTGCAAATTTCATTTATACAAAAACTATAAATAACGAGAACCTTTTAATGTAAAAGAAATAGCTTGACGCAGACGGATTCTGTTTTTTAAGTGGGTTAATCATCGTTTGATTGGGTCTGAACAAATGAGCAGATTTACCTTCCTGGTCCGGTGGAGCGAACATTTCAACATCAGCAGCAAGACTGGCAAAGAAATCCTTCAAGAAAAACAGAGCATCCTGTGGACAGAAAGATGGTGGTTAAAATAAATATAAAGACCTGCTCTGCTGTGTTGACCCAAAGGATTTTATGAAGCAAACTGATCTTATTACAGCATAAGTACAATGGAACAAAAACTGGGAACTCAAGATGCAGGTTATTCTTGTATTGATACAGAACTGAATCTAAATGTTAACAAACATTTTGCTAATTGCAACCAGTGAGCTGATGATTATTAAGAAGCATGCATTAGGACCAGAGGTGGACAATCCAGGTTCAGAAAGTAAAAGTTCATCCCAGGATTTTGTTCCAGTCACCTGGATTTGCTAATGAGCGCCATTCTTCAGCCAGGGGGTAGAGCTAAATCAGCTGGCTGAGTTCAGGGGTGGATGAAATACATGGCAGGACTTTTACTTTCTGACCCCTGGAATGTCCACCTCTGATCAGGACTAAGCCCAATCAGACATCTGAGTAGCTGGCTGGAGGGTCGGTACAGTTGGGAGTGAGACAACAGCACTTCTTTTGTTCTGGGTCACCTGATCAATGTTGAGGCGGAGCGGCATGAGGGAGACGCGCAGACAGCACTCCTGAGGGGCGTGGCCCGCCTCCGGACACATGTGCACCGCCTTCACCGTCAACTGCCGGAAAGAAGCGCATATCCTTAGCAATTGCTCGCCGTCATGACAACCACGTGCAAACAAAGATGTTGCATCTCCCCCTCACCATGTTGGAGTGGGCCTTGCGTGGCATCTCCTTGCTGGAGTACAGGTAGAGGAACTTGTTCATCTGGGAAGTGGCCAGCCGGTCACGGATCTCCAGGTCCTGGACGGTGAAGACCTGGCGGGACACGGGCTGCTCCGCCGCTGAGGAGCCCGATTCCGCCGGGGCGTGGGGGTACACCTCGTGCTGGAACTTCACCTTGAAGAGAAAACCATCCCGTGTTCAAAGGAGCTCCCTCAGAGTTCCTGCTCAAGTAAAGCCATGTGCTCAACCCGGTCATGCGGTAGGCCAAAAAGCCTGAAGTTTCCATATAGTGACTTTATCCAGTGCGGATGTATGTCATGGAATCTCAGCCTGGGAGTAAGATGCTAAAGATGAACAGCAGAGGAGCACGGGTTCGATGGGGCGTTACTGTTACCTTGGTGAGCTGGATCTCCATCAGCACGTCCGGTTTCCTCCCTCGCCCGCACACCAAACGCCCGATCGGCCTGCCCTGTCTCACGGGCGTCTGGGAGGGGGAGCTGTGAGGGGTGCAGCTGAGATGAACGGGGCCAAATTAAGTCAGACAGTCGCAAATACACATACACTCTCTCTCGCTCGCTCACACGCACATTCTGCCATAGGATGACTATGCAGTTCTCCCAAAAAGTTACTTTACATTAAGTTACTTTTAAGTTACACTTTATCTGGATAAAATTCATACCACAACATTGTTCTCTATTCCAAATCAAAATCTCAAGATTAAAAAAAAAAATATATATATATATATAATCTCTTAGCCCCAGGCAGAAGCGGACGAGCAGACGCTCCGTGGACATACTGACCCACGGCTCCTGGAAGGGGAGGAGATGAAAGCACCGCTCCCAAAGTCCTTCCCCCCGTAGAGGTGCCAGACGATGGAGATCTCCTTAACGAGGTAGCGCACCTCCGGCACAGGGAAGTTCAGAGGGCCCCTGCTGGAGTCTGTGGGGCCCGCCGGTAGGCTGAAGTGGTTGTCTTTGATCTGTATGGAGTCCGGAGTCAGTTTGTTTACCACTGGCTCTTCGTCACGATCCTGCACCGGGTAAGAAGACAGATAAAGGCAAAGGCTCAGTGCCCACAGCTGTATGTAGTACACAGTACACAGAATCAGAAGCTGGGATGGAGCTGACTGGTGTAGAGTAAATGTTAAGGGATGCACAGAGCAGGGGGTGTGTTAGGGACGGGGTCCGCCTTACAGCAGCTCCAGAGCCCGGAGTCTCCAGGATGCAGAAGTCGTCACTCTCGTGGGCGGGGGCGGAGCTGGCGGTGTAGATGAGGGGCGTGTGGTACGTGGGGAAGGTGGGGCTGGGCTCCTGGGAGAGGTTCCCGCTTTCGTCCGGGAAGAGGAAGAGGTCAGAGCGAGGAGGCTCCAGGTCCTGCCTCAGCTCCTGGTGCAGTCCTACATAAATGGAGGGGGGGAAATGGAGAGAGAGAGAGACAGATGTGTACAGTTCAAGATGTTGGTGGTCCACCAAGGAAGTCACATCGTACCAGAGCAGCCATACATTGAGCTGCATACAGAGGGAGAAAGAACCTGTGGTTAAACAAATCTTAGCTGAGAGTGAAGAAAGGGTAATTTCTTCCCCCTTGAGAACCATAACATTTCACAGTATATTTAACAATTAAATAACTGAAATTCACATGTTTTAATAGTAATTCAGTAATTATGGTCTCACTCAAATTACTGTACATAAAGAAACTTGCTAATTGGCACTCATGACAAGCAGGCTCAAGACCAACACTGGGTGAATGGTATATTCTCTGCCTCAGTATATACAGTGGTGAGTTGATGATCTCACCGTTGGGCTGTGGTGACAGGGTCTGCTGGCCGTCCGTCTCCTCCATGGCCTCGCTCATCAGGTCCTGCAGCATCTGCTGCTCGGCCTCTGGAAGCAGAGGAATCTGGGAAGGGGGCCTGCTGCCGGTCTCAGGCTGCAAAGAGACAAAGGAATCAGCTGTGCAAACGGAATGGACTGAATAGATCCAATCATCGTTCTCCCATAATGCCACCACCACAACTGAATGTACACACTGCTATACAATCTACAGAATGCAGTGTAAGCACACCAGGCAGGAGGAGAGCCCCCATATGACATCCGAGACTGGACAGACCTTGGCTTTCTGTTTGGAGCCGGTGCTCTTGACCTCCGGGCCAGGTGGGGGCAGCAGATCCCCATAGCTGGCGATGTACTGGATGAGGTTCATAAGCGCAGCGCAGGAGTCTGAGCATGTCCTGATGTGGATGACATCACTGGAGCAGCGCAGCTCAAACCTGGGCTCAGTCTATGAGCCAAAGCAATGAACACATGATCAGATCAGTGCATCTTAAACTTCAAAATAAAAGCGCTGTGGCACATTTATAATTGGCGTTTGGCATACCCTTGCCCCATCTGCTCCAGGTTTGACAGCAGTGATCCTCAGCTCCAGCATTCCCATGTCCACGACCTGCACATAATCTATGGTACAGGACAGCCATGACTGAAAGCTCCAAGGACCTGCACACTGTAAATGTTAACTTCTACAATCTCTCACACATGCATCATATCATATGCCTCTGGCCTCACCTCGGGTTAGGTTCACAGAAACCGCGTTGCACTTGTCAGACAAAAACAATGCCGCTTCATCTAAGATGATCCTAAAACACAAATTTATGAGAGCTTTTATCTTTCCATCATTACCTATGAAAAACAAATATTCTGGTACACTTGCTCCAAATGAATTCAGAACATAAAAGGTGTATGATATTGAGACTAAAGGAGCGGGCTAGTTTCAGGGCTGAGAAAGCTGGTATCCCTGGAGCTTCGGGGCCTTGTTCCTACCTGAGTGTGGAGGAGGAGTGGTCCAGCGAGACGCTGCTGGAGATGCTGAAGGTCTCCACGGTCAGCAGAGACCTGATGGGCAGGTACAGGGGCCTACACAGGGGGGAGGGGAGAGGAGAGATGCCGTTCCTCAGGGAGACCAGGGAAGTCAAGTCAAACTTATTTATAAAGCACGTTTAAAACAGACATAGACCAAAGTGCTGTGCAACCTCAATTAATAAATAAATACAGAGTGAACTTGAAGGACAGCACACAATACTATAGACGGAACACAATACATAGAACAGTACACCATAACACAAAGGTCCTTATGTAGACTCAAAAGCCAGGGAGTAACGATGAGTTTTCAGGCGGGATTTCAAAGAATCTCACACAGACTGCACATCCCCACCCTGGGGTCAGCTAAGGCCCCAGCTACAACTAAATTTGCTCAGTTCTAGAGTAATGTAATGTACAGTGACAGGGACATAAAATCACATAAGGGCAGATTTATCTGGGCTTTCTAGAACAACTCTTCTTACAATACTGCCCGCAGAATTCCAAAATGTCGCATCTACAAAAAAGTATCTTTCACAGTGATTTGAAAGGGTGAAATACAATGAAGAAATATATACCTATGAGCCCTCAGATGTGATTTATTATGGCTGGTAACAGTTGTGGCTTGCTTTATTGTATTCACTATTTAAGACCTAGCAAAACCAGATGTAAGCTCAATCAATCACATCAACAAGGCAGCTGTTTTTGTTACCACCTTAGGGTACAATAAACATAGCTATAAACTTTTTTTTATTTAACCAATAATCAAACTAACGGTAATAGCAAACCCATTAGAGCATTTTAGTTTTTTCTACAACAGCTTTTGAAACAATACCAACACCATCTTTAAGAACAGTGTGCTATTTGCTAAATGAGTTACCAATTGCTCTTAGCAGAAGATTTCCTGTAACACTCCTTATTAAATTGCGGTTCACTTACCAATTCAAGATGCAATTTTTGTGTCCCTGACACTAATTAGTGATCCTTAGTAAATCTGGTCCATGGGGGTGGGGGGAGACTTTGTACACAGACTGCGATAAGAGCAGTGTGAAAGACCTGAACACTGCATGTTGACAGCTGTTACCTGTAGTCCAATGCGCAGCTCCACAGGTGCAGATGGAGGGTGGTGACGGAGGTAGGAGGGACGTAGCCCAGCACTGGCTCGTCTGACACGTTCAAGAAATCCACCAGCTGTCACCCAAACAAGAGCAAACTGTGAGGCCGTTATCTTAACTATTGTGAAAAAGGATGCCACTGGTACAGAACTAGCATTTCAGAGTGTAATACAATTTCAAAACAATCTGGCAAAACCCTCAACCATTTCCAGTGGCACTGATTGCCACCTTCATGAGGTGCTATGTAGATATCAGACAGTAGGAGTGAGTTTACCTGGTCATACCACCCCAGGCTGGAGGGGACCACACGGTGCTGCAGGGTGGCTCCTCTCACCCCCACCGCCACCAGGAACTCCTGAAAGTAATGCAAAGGTACAGCTCTGTCAGCCAATCAACATGCAGCACACGTCCTCATGACTGGCCACATCCTGTCATAAGCCATTACACAAATGCCGCACAACGCGAGGCAGGTCTTTGAATCACACATGGTGCCAGGAGGCACACCTGCACAAGACAGGACACCATAACCTGTCTTTGTGATTTGCCGTAACAATACATTTGAAGACCTACCTTGACGTTGCGCTCCATGTTCTGGGAGGAGATCTTGACAGCAACAGACAGCATGCTGTGGGCCTCCAGGCCTATGCCCTCGGAAGGGGAGGCCTTGCCTGGGGACATCTCTTCCGAGCGGTAGATGGCCGGCTCCAGCCAGTGGGGGCGAGTCTGGCTGGGCAGCTTAACGTCCGACACAGCCACATCTCCATCCACAACTCCTTAAAGGACATGTGCACACACACACACACAGAGGCACACACACGCACAGACATGCACGCACACGTGAGCAGACACAGACAGACATTTCACTTCAAAAACAAACATAGCATTAAGGCATGCCAGAATTGTTATAAATGCCCACTGTCACCACAGGTGTCTGAGAGTGCATGCATAGCACGTCTATGGTATCCAGGCCTGTAAATTGCTTCCTTGTACAGGACTGGATACCATGGACGAGTTAGGCATTTACTCCAATGATTGGACACTTCTGGTGGACAGTGGCCATTTCAAACAATTCTGGCATGCTTTAATGCTATGTTCGTTACCTCTTTAACAACTGATTCATGAATAAATATCCAGTTTTAAATCCAAAAGGAAAAACCAGTTGGAGCAGGTAACCCCTACCTTGATGATAGAGACAGAGGCTACTGGTGTGGAGACAGACGTAGTGTTGATCCTTATAGCCCTCATACTGCGTCACACTGAAAAGAACTCCATTTTCTACCTCCATCCAGAACTCTCCATGTCTGTTTTTCAGTACAGTTTTATCTTCTTGCTATGAATGAGTACAGCATAAACAACAATATACAGGTCATATGGAATACAACTAAATCAATGGCCTCAGGAAAGTACCAAACTCCATGGCGGCTCCTGTTACCTTGGCGTTGGTCTGCAGGGCCACCAGCCCATGGCTGACACTCAGAATGACAGAGAACAAACTCTGCGAAGTCTTGTTCTGGGTCTCAAACTTCTTCTTCCTGCGGGTTTTGAGGCCCAAGTCTGCTGGGGAGTAGTACTGCATGGTATCTTCATCAGACCCACTGTCCTCCTCTGCAACAAACCACAGATACTACAGTATGAACATGCATCTTAGTAGAAGTTATCTTAAATTATTCAACCATTCGCTTTGAAGGTGAAAATGATCTCCATCAGATTTCTTTAAGGGATTAAAAGCGCTTCCAATCATTTTAGGCCTCAATTTCTCCTAGAAACTGAGTGTAATTCCACAACATTATATAAAATTAATAAAAAGCCTGTTTTCTCAGCTGCCTGAGAAAAAGAACCTCCAAGCTTCATGAAAGCCAAGTCAATTCACTCTTGCCATTTATAATCCCTTTTTAAAAATAACCACCATGAGGTGTGATTTTGGTCATTAAAATAAATCATAATCCTTCACAAGGGAAAGTGAACTGCTTCAAGTCCTGCTAATTTAATAAGTGTGAATATAACTTGGCATTGAAAACAGGGGGAAATGGCACCATTTAATTAACCTGCCTGTAGCCTTTAAAAAGTTGCATGTGAAAGTGCTCATGCACAATCAGTGTTTGTGTGGAGTCATGGGGTTGGGTGAGGATGACTAAAGGCAGTCAGATCCCCCTTACCCTCGGGGGCAGAAGACCGGAACTGGCTGAAACTGTCCTTGCCGTAGGTGCTGATCAGCTGACTGGCCACAGACAGCCCCACCCCATAGGACACATTCTCCACCGTCTCTACCGGGGAAGGG
The DNA here is from genome assembly GCF_018555375.3 of Anguilla rostrata. Taxonomy (NCBI): domain Eukaryota; kingdom Metazoa; phylum Chordata; class Actinopteri; order Anguilliformes; family Anguillidae; genus Anguilla; species Anguilla rostrata. Next base: position 19,897,861 of record NC_057933.1, on the reverse strand, counting down.
GCAGTCGGCTCCCATAGCAACAGATCATTATTTATCCTAGCGAGGGGGAGAGAGAGAGAAAGAAGACCTCCATTACAAGCCTGGGCATGAACATGACATTAACATGCCCAGGGCGGGACAACAGTCCCGTTCTGTCTCTCCTCTGGATACCCAGCGTACCTGTTATGTAGCTTCTCGTAGAAGGCTTTGTTTGGCAGCGACACCTGCACGTTTGGCAACGTCAGCTCGAGGATGTAGCGACAGTTGCTCATGGTCTTCTCCTGAAACTCCGTCATCTCGCCTACATCACCAGGCATGACCATCTAAAGGGGACAGTGAGGGGCGCGGTATTCAGCATTGGCCAAGACAGCAGAAGTGTTTGACAGAGTTGACTTAGTGCCAGAGGGTCAAGGATGAGCATCTGAAGAATACCCCAGTGGAATGTCAATATGATAAACGGTCTCAGAGTAGATGGACTCTACAGACTTTGCAACTGGAAGATTTTTGATATATAGAGAGATTTGTTGTTCACCTTCCTGTTTCTTTATCCACAGATGTTTATCTGCAAGTACATTCCTTTTTGAATTTGACCAAGAGTAGACTGGCAAAACGCCATGTACCGACTCAGCTAAACACATCTCTCAGGTCCATTCTCTCCTCCACCAGATATCCGTACTTTTCCCACAAAAACTCACGTACAAACACAAGATATCTAATGAGGTATTACTGTGTTCATCAGCTCTGTCTCGATGGATGGACATAGGTTATTTGGGTGACCATACAGAAAAAATCCCCCAGTGTTTTCCCACCTCTTCGTTCTCATACATCACTCTGCGCGAGGAGAAAGGCGAGGGATCCGGCTTCCCGAAGTCACAGACGTCCTTCAAGGAATGCGCTCCCCCCTCGTCTTCCTCGGGGGAGTGCCCCCCAGCCTCCTCGTCCTCCTCGGCAGTCACCCTCTCCAGGATAGAGTGTACGGCCGTGGGGTTCACTCTCAGCACGACCCTGAGAGGCAAAGACAATGGCTAAGGAACCAGCTCTCCGCCGCTTGGCCGCGGGCATGACGGAGGGCAACTCACCTCGGCCAATCAAATTTGCCGCTGTCTGACGTGGTCATGTCCCCATCCATGTCATGTGACACCCGGAGGAACCTGGCAGCAGGCTGGGAGCTGTCGTCCTGGAACTTCCCTGGGTAAGAATTTAAATTTTAGTAAATAATAAAACCATTATATCTGGCCTGAGAATATCCACAGTATGTTTGGATTCGTACGTTAGAAATTAGATCAACGATGCCCTGTCTTGCTGAATTTGGGATCTTGCCACAGCAGCCTTACTGGACCTGGCAGTGGCTCACAACTCATCCCACAGGGGAAATTAATGCAAATGTGCCTTTTTAACTGCATAAAAGCAAACGACACCATGAGGCCACTTACAAGCACTAAGAGCTCGTAAATGAAAACACAAGTCCGTATCACAACAATAATATCAATAATATACATAAAAATGTTATGTCTAAAATTACATAAAACCATGTACCTGGCATGTAAATGACCGCTTTTATTAAGACCCACATACACATACACAATACGAAGGGAAGGAGAGAGCAAGAGGAGTGAGAGATGAACAGAGACAGATCCAGCCTTTAAGTCTACGCGAACGGGGTATTGGGAAAATTAATGTAATCAGCCAATTCTGATTCCACAATGTGAAAATGTAGCAAATTTCCGTAGTGGCTACAATGACGTACACATTCTTTTCTACACACTAGAGCACTGAAAAGAGCAAACAAGCCTTCAGTGCAGCCTCACATATTGTGGATAAAAGAAGGAATAAGCTGATGCGTGAAAGATGTGTGAAACCCTAACAAGAAAAACTTCCACTCGCATTCAAATGATCACTTAGCTAGCTAGCAAAGCTTCAGTGAATCCAGTGGAGGATAACTAACACAATCAAGATAATTGCAGGTCGGAGCTGCATGCCATCACCAATTTTAGCATAGTGCAAATGCCAATGTGCTAGACCATGAGATCAGAACAGGACATAAACACCTTGGAGGAAAGCGTTTTCGGGAAGCATATGTTTTCGGAGCTTTTATTAAACTGTCAAATCCTAAAATGTAGAACATGGCAAGCCAGATACAGCCCACAGGTAGTGGGAAATACAACAATACATAATGCATAACAGAACTAAAAGGTATATTTCACATTATGTACATTATGTAAAACTGCCCATATTTTTCCAATATTTGGCATCGGCTCTCTTTTTGACCAGTACTTGGCTTGGAAACTTTGCCAAGTGAAAATGGAATCAGTGCATCTATAGTGCTGCCATGTAATTGATTACGATTAGAACTGTGACTGTGATTATAAAACACTCAACACAAAATGGCTGCCCATTCCTACCTAAGTTGGCTGGCTACACATTTTCTTTCTAAAGAGGAAAAAAAACTGTTTGCCTCATTTGTTTTGTCAGACATCTGCAGGCAGAACAAATAAACGCTTGATAAATTTCTACTCATGTCCAGAGCATTTTCAGTTCTCTTCCATGGCTCTTTCGCTGCTTGTTTCCATTACTTCATGGCATCCCATGCACTAGGTAGCGGTTTTGACTTAGTTAATGCACCTGTCTTAACTACTGCTTGTATTTTTGCATAGACTGCGTTGTTGCTGTTCTCGTTTGTGTTAGCGTTAAACAGTTTATCCTTCAGGGTCCAAGGTGAACTATGTGGTTGTTCCATGCATTTGGACCGGTACTTCTCTCTAGGGTTTTCGTCATACTTGTTCCTGGTTATGGTTATACACTTTGTTGTACGTCGCTCTGGATAAGAGCGTCTGCCAAATGCCTGTAATGTAATGTAATCCCCTCATGGCTGATGAAACCCATTACTGAACCTGTCTTGAAAGTCACTCACCGCTTGCCGGTGGTCACATGAGTAGTTACTTTTCCTCAAACAACAGATCTTAAACTATGATTAAATAGTTTAAGGTGCATGAGCATCTTGAACAAAGATCATAGCAAACATGTAAATACTATTAAACGGTCAGGACTACAACCAGAATATGTGTACTAGATTTCAGAGATGGGGGAGATCAGTGAGGAAGACTGAAAGGGTCCATTGAGGACATGATGGGGAAGAGATGGGGACTGAGCTCACCGGTGAGTTCTCGGAAGGTCAGTTCCATCTTGGTCTGCTCTGAAGAGCTCCCACCGGTGAATTCAGTCTTCAGCTCCAGGTCCTTGAACTCCAGGTGCAGCGCCTCCTTCTGGAGGGACTTCTTGAACCAGGGGCCCCTCTCCTGGTCGGAGCGCAGGTCCGGGATGGGGAAGCGCACGGCCAGGCACAGCACCGGCGCGTTCACCATCACCGACACGTGACAGTTGGCGGGAGTCCGGGAGTCATCCAGAAACACCTCGGCAAAGGCCTTGTGCTGAGAACACATAGTAATTATACATCGTTGCCATAACAATCACGCAACGTTATCTCAAATATGCTTGAGAAATGTTTCAAAATGTGAACTCGAGTTGATCTTGAATGTTACAATAAGCTCAGCTTCCACTGTTGTTAATTTAACTCAATAACTGGTACATCCATTTGTGAAGGAGAAGCATTGTGCCAAAATAAAGTATTTTCGCCATTTTGATAAATGCAGAAGTGTAGGGGAGTACGAGGACTCACCAGGCTGACGTGTTTGTTGTAGGACGTGTACATGTGAGAAGCCATGGCCTCCGTGGTGACCAGTTTCTGCGGCTGCAGCAGGGAGTTGAGCCGGTCCACGATGCTGATGTCCAGCTCAGACCGCACCGGGCCCAGTTCCACCTGGAACTCCTTCCTGGGCATGGTGCTCAAGCGCACCTGTCCACCCTGCACGGAGGGGGCAAATGGCCGATGAACAACCAAACATTTCTTACCTGGGGGAAATCACAAAATACAGGGTTTAGTGATTTCCCCAAGAACTCTTTGACAAGCACTAGTGTGCTTACCTGTGGGCCTCTGCGTTCGGTGAATTTGTACAGCAGGTGTAGGCAAGGGGAAGGCTGAGCCTCCTTGTTGGCAACAGCATCAAATTTCACCAGCTTTAGTGAAACATAATGAGCACAAGTTAGTAACGTGGGCATTTGCTGCTCCTCACAGTTTATGACGACATCTTTATTTCTATCCATGATTGTGCCTTTGCTGTAATGGACCCTAGGCTCTGGAACAGCCATACGACATTAGGTCTGCTGATGAAGTCTCTGCTTTTAAAACTAGCCTAAAACCCTATGTTTACAAAACTGCCTTCTGTAAGAACCAATAGCCATTCACTGTGTTTTTCCGTTTTTAATTGCTGGGTTTTAACGTAGCAGTTTTATCATGTCCTTTTATTGTTTTTTTTATTGTGTCTTACTTTTACTCTGCTTATTTCTTCCCCTTATTTTATCCTTTGGGTTTCATCGTTGCCTTTTTGTATATTGCCATTTTATTTGCTGTTTGTTTTTCTTTTTTATGATGCTTTTATTGTGTTATAATTTTATATTCTTTTATCTGTTCTGGAAAGCACTTTGTGCTCTTTGCTTGAAAGGTGCCATATAAATAAAATGTATTTATTTCTTTATTTATTCCACTCAAAGTAACTTGCTGTAGCCAGGCTCTCTAGGTGGTCAGATGTGGAAAGGGTAGCAGGACGTGAGCTGGTGCAGGTAAGGGGTGTCTCACCTCTGTGTACTGTGGGGTGCTAGAGTGGGCATCTGAAGTTAAGAGGCATTCGAGCAGCTCCATCTGGCCCACAGAGACGTCGGTGCTAACGCTACGCAGACTGGAGCCCTGCCTCTGCTCATAGACCACCTTCATTCCCGTCCCCAGAAACCTGCATGGAGGGAGAGGGACAGAGCTCCCATCATGCACTGCTTTCCCATAACGCCTTCTGCCTTTATTGACGTTAAGACAAGTTCATATCATGACACTGGCAGCTCTGTCCTAAACACTTCAGCACTAAGAGCTAAACCTGTAACACACAGATCCTTCCTATGGTTGCTATAAGCACGCTTCACCAATTTTACAGTCAAATGAAAAGAATGGAAAAACTAAAATGTGCCTCAAGACATTGGTAGAATAAAATGAAAAACAACGCAGATGGTAGCCTGGTACTTGTGCTGCTGTTATAGAACATTAACTATTAACAAATGTCAGAACTGGTTTCCTGCGATGTTTTTCACATTTTCTTCTGTTACTTTGGTCTATCTACAGACCTGAGAATGCAAATCGGAAACACGGAGCACGATTCGACAATAAAGTGCAGTCTCTAATCGAGTCACTCAAGGAGAAACAAAGCTCCAAATTTCAGCGCGCGGACGAGCTGCCTGAAAGGATCACTGCGCGGTAGCCGAGGCCGCCGGATGGGAAGAGCTCGGTCCGAGCGGGTGAAGGGCACACCTGAGGTGGTCCTGGGGGCAGGCCTCGTCGAACACGGGGCGCGAGAAGAGGAGCCCCCCCTGGAGCTGCTCGGGGCCCGTGGCCTCCAGCCGGCGGAAGAAGTCCGAGGCCAGGAGGGCCAGGGGGCTGACGGCGGTGTCGGGCGGGGGCAGGCGGTCTATGTGGAGCACGGACAGGGCCACGCTCCCCAGGGTCAGCCTGAACACCAGCTCCGGTCGCGACTCGTCGCAGTGGGCCTTAGAGGCGTGCGCTGAACGAAGCATGAACAGAGGCACATTACCAGAACATACACATGCCCAGGCACTCGTGTCTGATTCACTAAGTTTATTAGCTTTCCTTATTTCATGAACATGAATGGAACAAGAAGGCATGATTACGGATAAGAGCTATTCTAGGAACAGTAAGACACAGCTGTGTTAATTACACACTGTCACAATGAAAACTGAACCGATACCCAACAAATCATTATGGTCGCCTTTTTATAGAGCTGGTCTCGTTAAAATGATCTTCTGGAAGATATCTGCAAATTTCACTCCCTTGGTTTCAGCAGCTGTAATGAACGACTGGAATCGAAGCACTGGTGCATGCTGGGACTTACACGCCTGCCGCAGCAGCTTCTGCGGGGGCTGGGGGTCCCGGGACAGGAAGGGAGGCTCTTGTGCTTGCTTCTCCCTTTGTCTCGGGGTATCCAGGTACTCATCCCAAACCGTCTAAGGGGACACAGATTATACACAAAACACCACTGCATCCAGTTAGGAGTAAAGATTCTAAACTTAGCACCATTAAGCCAGCCAGTGAGCCCTTGGATCTACAAATGTATTTTTGCACTATGGCATCTGATGGAATCTCATGTCCTCAGTTGCCGGGGTTACACGACATCAGGCCTGATTGGCCGGAGTGTGTCCAGGATTAGCACAACAGCAGCAGAATACAAAGGCACAACCAAGCTGCTTCAGCGGCTTTCTCTTCAACCGCGCTCTCAAGAGAGAGGATGGAGATAGGAGGAGACAAATAAAACAGGTTGAAATGCAGTCCTTGGGTTGTGCTTTTTGATTTGGATTTCCCCCCCTACCCCATTTCGTTCACAAAATACAAAATGACCGCCTTCCCGAACGGCTGGCTGAAAGGACACAGAGACTTACTGCAACATTGCCAGAGGGGGACTCCCCTGGGGAGGAGGTGAAATTGCTATTGAGTGACAGGTCAAGGTCCACAGTGGGCGGGTCTCCCAGGGGAGGGAGGGAAGACAGGCTGTGAGACATGTCCATCTCTGCCATGGAGAAAAACACATCTTCTTCGATGGGAAAAGAAAAAAAAGAAAAGGGGAAAAAAAAAAAACACGAACTAAGATCCCAAATCACTCTCGCAATCAATCTGAAATTATGACAGGCTTGCAGGCAATTAAAAACTGGTACATAATAGATTTTTAAAAAGTATGTCATGTTTTATATGCTTCGAAGACAAGGCACCCTTGGTAAGCCTATTTCCATTGTATTTTTACCTATTGAACATTTGAACAGCACAGTGTACACGCTTCAGGAATCAAACCTGAGGCCTTGTGGTAGAATGCAAACCAAATTTCATAAACAGCACACCAAACAAAGCAGTGGTATCCCCACCTCGGCTAGACGTGGTTCTGGTGGTCTGGCTCTCGAAGAGGTCAGGGTCTCCCAACGCACCGGGAGCCATGGAGTCCCTTTTTAAGCAGCGGTGGAGCTCCATGTGGAGGCGGTACTCATCCTCCTGCTGCATGGGTCTGCTTTTCCTGTCCTTCCCCAGCCCAGTTCGATCCTGCCCTGCTGTGCAATCAAAACGTGATGTTTTATTCACCAGCTGATTCAGCGAAGCGTCCCCTGACTGGGCATGAGATGCTAACTGCGATGGAAGCATGCCAAAAGCTGTTGAGCAAGAGGAGGGAAAGGTTACACCATGTCAATGTTGCACACGATGTTGTGGTGGTAGAGCAACTCACCGGAGCCAGAAAAGACCCCAAACATGTCCAGGAGCAGATGGACTTGTCGTGGAGACAGCAGCACAGTCATCAAATCTATCTGTCCATCAACATCGAGCTGCAAGATAATGAGATAAACAAGGTAAATAAAGCGGACAGACTGGAACTGTTCTCCTTAAAATTTATGTTTATTATTTTATTGAGTTTCTGGAAATATTTCAAAGCAGAAACTTGCCGGATCTTCACTGTCCACAGACTTTAAATTATTTTTTTAACAAGGCCTTGTGAAGCCTTTTTGGTGGACTAGTCAAATTTGAACAAAAAAAAATGCTGCAATCAGCTGCCATTGCCAGCTGTCACAACGCCATTCTCAAGTTAAGAAAATGAATGAGTAACATTCAGGTTTTGTACAAACTACCCGTTTAAGACAATGTAGGAATTAAACAGAAACGCAAGCAAACATAAAAATTGCACATGGACACAATCCAACCTTCGCTCCGGGCAGGGCTTCGTTCTGCTTCAGGAGGAGAGACAGCTCCACTCTGCCGCTCAGGCTGCCAATCTGCACGGGTTCGAAGGGCGTCGTCGTGGACACCGGCTCCGTGAACTGAGGATGTGGCTCGCAGATGATCTTGGGGTTCCAGCTGGGGGACAGCTTAGCCTCCGTCTCCTGAGGGCCTCGGCGAGAAGAGGGAGGGTCAGGGCCAGGTCGCCCCGGCATTGGGGGGGGGGGTGGGGGCGAGCAGAGACGGGACGGAGCGGCGCACTCACCACCTGGCCGGACGGAGACCTGTGGCAGGCGCGGGCAGCCTCAGAGAACTCGTCCCAGAAGATGGTGACGCCGGTGAGCTGCAGGTTTTTGTGTGCGAAGGTGGTCGGCTGGTGCACATCCATGCCGGAGCACTCATCTCCCGTCTCATCACAGTACACGATTCTCCAAGGCAAAAGAGACACGACATTAAAGCCTGACAAGATCTGCAAACACAGCATTTTACATGGCAGTATAATACTAAACTGCACTATTTCAGTAGCAAGTTAAAAGCAAGTCAACAACAACGTATCCACCTGCTCGTTTTAACATTAAGTATTTTAAGTGCAGAACCTCAACAAGCATCTTTTACCATTAAGGCAATTTAATTCAATCAAGTCTTGGATTGCTTTCAAATATCCTAAGTGCTCCAGTTAAAACATACTTATTGATTCGTATCTCCAGAGCAATTCCCGTTTTGGAATTTTCTGGAACATGCTCGATCCTGAGAACAGTGTTCAGAAACGTGACCTTGACTCTTCTCAAAACTAAAAGAAAGGCAGACATGACAGAACACAAAATGCAAATCAGCCAGCGGGACCTGACGCAGCCGAAATGTACATAATGGTGATGACGTCTCAAAAATTAGCACTTCAGCCAAATTACTCAAGCAGATCAATACACAGCAAGTACAACATGGAATGGAAGTGGGTTACTAAATCAGGTGCAAGATTGCAACAATGCAGATAGGCCATCTGAAATTGACCGCACTGGATTAATCAAATTACAGTTTACACATTTAAACTTTTTTTTTTCATCAGTCGTTTAAAGAATGTCAAAAAATCTGCTAGATTACTACAGCCCTACAAGATCAAGACATCCTACCACATAAAGGGAAAACACTGTAGCAAAAAATAATCCAGGAACTACACAGTAACACACAAAAAATATGCATTGTGTTAAGTTGTGAAGGCAGGGCTAAAGCAGGAAAGATAGCTCTGTGTATTGTCTGACGCTCAACAGTAACTGACATTATGCAAGCAAGGGAATGTACCAGTCTCTATGGTTTCTGCAAACGTCTCCAGGCCCTCCAGAGGCTGGAAGCCCTCCCCCAGCTCGTCCGTCAGCCTTTGGCTCAGGCACTCCTTGGCTAGCTGCATGCTGCTGGTCATGAAGCTGGACCAGTACATGGGCTCAGTCCCTGAGGCTGTGGACACAACATAACCTGGGAGATCAATTCTCTGAACACAGTAGAGTGCACCTGAGCAACAAACAATAAAAAATGAACACCAGTCACCATACCGTAACTAAATTTATTACATTTATTCAAACTGCTAATTAGTGTTTATCAATAAAAGCACAGATGAAACTGCTCCAAACAGTTCCTCACTAATAACTATTAGCTACATACACTTAAAGAGGTAATGCTGCTCTGTCTCCTAGGTAGAGTCAGTCACATGCCACCTCAATATGGAAGCACCCTCACCCATGCGTGGCCTGGGCCTAAACACCATCTCCAGCCCTTTGACCTCCAGGGCACAGTTCTCCTGCAGCAGGGATGCCCATGGCACAGTCAAGGAGATGGTCTGGATGAAGCCCTCAGTGACCTCAAATGGAGCATCCACCGACTCAAGGATCTCATTCAAGGACTGCAAGCATGCAAGCATATGCATTTAACACATTTTGACTGTAGAGTCGCTTCACATTAAGGTTAATGTATAAATAAATTGCAGTCGTAACAGACGCTGGAAAAGTCCAATTACATCCTACTAAATTTCTTTGGGCAATCAAAAAGCGCTTGTTTTGTGAACATTTTTTACAAAATGACACTTAAATATGTAATGTTTACTCGTGCGTTGTGTAGTCCTACTCCTGCTCTTTTTTTACTTGGAGTTTCTGACGTTGGGAATTTATCATTTTACTGATGTAGGTGCCATTTACTGAATCTGCAAAACAGAAGTGGAGGCCAATGTTTACTTGTTCTCCACTAATCTTCCGACATAAATATCTACCTTCAACACAAGGTAAATGGTTACCTACCCATTTGTCCAAAGGAACTTGCGCCAATGATCCAGTTCCTTGATAAAGATCTAAGCTGAGCTGGTCCAAGCTCAGCTTCTCCTGCAAGAAGTTGCCCAGATACCGGTGCAGCAGGTATCTACAAGCCCGCTTCTTTATCGACTCCGAAAAAGGCCAAGGCATCTCGGTTTGACCCAGTGAGAACACAATAACGCCTAAATATCTGAATGTACTACAATATGTTGCCGTCACCGGAAACTACGATTTCTTGCAATATGGTGAAGAATATTTCGGCAAAGCGAGTGTTTCGAGATTGTTCAGTCATTCTGTCGGCTGTGTCTAATAGCTGACACAACACACAAACAGATTTTCTAGCTAGCACAATAAAACATAAGTTCTTGGGAGCCGTGGGCAGGACTGTTACCAAGAAGTCCGGCGTTCATAAATACATGAGCACACTCCGTGAAATTGAAACATGTGTAGCTGTTGCAGCATTTCCTTCTGTGCGGTGGCAACCGCAGCGACACAGATCCAAATCCACTTCGGTCCTGAAAGTAAAGTGACCGATCAGGAACACTGACCAAAATAATCCACAAATTCGTAATCGGTGCTGCTCAAAATACTGCACGAGATACTGCTGCACTTCACCAGGTTCTACGTGCTCGACATAAATGTCTCCCGATATTAGCTTGCTAGTGCACTAGTTATCTAATATTCGCTTGTAAGACAAAACTGCACAATTGGCGTTATACTGTACCCCTTTGTTGGCAACCACAGACTTAAACCCAGGCCTGTGAAAATATCATCTCTTGCATCACCGTCATTTGCTTACTAGCTGTGGTTATTTCTATGGAATCGTTTCCATTGCAGTGTAGTTATTCATAATGCTTTTAAAATATATTGAGAACACCAAGTTAAAGTGGCACGTTATGCCAGAAATATATTCTATTGTAAACAGCTCATTTTGCTGCCCCTAACATTAGCTAACTTTACTCTATATCTGCCTGACATATGTCAGTATTTATTGGCAGCCAGATATTTCAATAGATAGCTAGCTAACTAGACTTCCTCTTCAGGATTAGCAGTGTGACTTACAGCTGCTCGAATGCAAAATTGTATGTGGGTATAGTGACATTAATTTCCGCTGTAAATGTCCTATTGACATTTAGCTAGCCTGCTTCAGCTAATAGAATTAGCAAGCTAGCTAACTTCCTTGCTACCAAGCTGTTTTGTTTCAGATGGTCCAGAAAGCGGAGTTGGATAACGCTAGCCAAGTCTAGCTAACAGGCGAACTAAATCCCTTATAGCTAGCCGTTTTGCTATATGACAAATATGCTTGCGGAGTGCGTTTGTCTTGATTTGCCTTCCCTTCCATACACTCAAAGACAAGAGTAAGATCAGCAGTGACGGTACTGACCAGGCCGGCCTCTTTCCCCTTCCCTGAATTTCTCACCTTTTTCCTCTCGTGTTTACAAACAGATTCATGACTCTGCACGCGCCCACAGAGCCAGGCCGCTCTTCTAGCGCAATGACTAAGCTCCACCCTCTTCTAAATCGGCACTACTGCGCCGCGCAAGTGTCGCGGTTCAGTGAGGTAGTATAACTACTAAAAGGAAGTCAACGTTTATCTCTATAAATATTTATGCTGGGCTTGACATCTTGTTAACGTACTGTAATTCCCTAATAAGTTGTCTAAATTTCACGAGCAAGGCCTTCTAGAGGGTAAATGGCACTGTCCACAACTTCTCCTGTCCTGACATAAAGATATAATTTGGAACAACACAAAAAAAATTGATAGCATCAATGTAAATGAATTGTCCTTTGACCTTGGTAAAGTTAAATAGATTTTATAACATTACACAATTTTACTAAAAGTAAATGTTGGGCTTAAAGAAATTTGTACAGCTACTGGAGTCCAAGTCCAATGGGCAAACACAATGGAATGTATGTCTGCTAAGAAGGTGCCTAAGAAGGTAAAAATGTAAATATAACTGGGATTGGGGCCATAGAGACGTTTTCCAACATCTATAGTACAAGATGGATATGCTAAATATGAGACTATTTTGTAAAGTATAAATAAAATACACTCTTACCTTCATTCTCCTTACTTCTTGACACTAATGCCTCCAAAAATGTTATTTGTCTCCAACTGCATATCAGATGGGTTATGTCCAATCGCTTGTACAAAGTGCCTGGGAACACATGTTGCCAGCTACTACGATTAGAACTGAAATCTACCCTGCCGTACCACTCTACCACCTTTCTTTGCACCATTCATTCCTGGCACCTGAGTATACAAACAGAGACTCCCTCTTTCACCCCACATTTGCTGACTGACTGTCACTGACATGTAACATAATGGGCTCTATTTTAAGGACAGTGCTCTTAAATGCAGGTGGAAAACAAGCAAGCACACGTGATAAACTTTTGTCTGAATCAATTTGGAATTTTTAGGACATTATGAAAGAGCAATGATATAGGTCATACTTCTGTAAAGAGCTGAAGGTGTGAAAAATTTGGTACAACACTGAATAGTAAAGGCACTTCCACATTTCCTTTGAATGAGCGGTTGTGGGCAGTGGTGCCCTGTGGGCCTTATCACAAGGAAGGCAAGCACCAGATATAAACCTGGTCCAGTCACAGTTAAAAGGTTGAAACTGAGCAGAAACAGACAGAAGCCCTCTTAAAACATGAACTGAAATGGTAATAATTTGTTTACAAATTAAGGAAGCACATTTTTTAATTTTCTCTCTCTCTAAGCAAGCATGGCCTCCCTTGCCCCCTCTGACCAGCTGCTACTGGTTGCGGAGCAGCTGGGTTACTTTCCTGTGAAGGCCATTTCTTCTAGTGTGTGGATTGGTAAAACAGTCTGATGTCGAATCTGGACAATGTCAGCCCCTCAGTCAGTGTGGAAGTCAGGCAAGGGGCAGATACTACAAAAAAAACATACTGGCCTTGAATAAGTAGAGGCAGCTTTCTAAGATGATAAGCTTAATTGGCTGTAGGATGAGTGAAGGTCTTTTATATGTGTTTTATGTTTTGCGCAACAGCTATGGAATTCTAATTTGTGGGAAAAAGGAAAAGATATGTGTATGAAGTAGCCTTTAACTATAAATGGAGATAGAAAACCTTTGTCAGTCAGAGAATCACAGAGACTCAGAGTTCATGTCTATTCTTTCCATCCGCATGAATAAACAATGCATCGCTAACCAACCACCAACCAAAATTAAGTGTGGATTCTTTTTTCCATGACAGCAGCATATAATTGTGAATGCCATAGCATCATCCAGGGAGGGAGGGATTTCACTTGGCAGGACATGCATGTCTATTGTATGTCAGTGATCACCATTTATTAATTGGAAACCCACAGACTGTCTTGACAAGCAGTGTACAAACTATCCTCCTCTGACTCTGTTTGTGAGCTTAACAGGTGGACTCCAGAGTGAAGACGACACTCTGTGGGGCGACATAGCTCAAGAGGTAAGAGCGGTTGTCTGGCAGTCGGAGGGTTGTCGGTTTGATCCCCCGCCCTGCGTGTGTTGAAGTGTCCCTGAGCAAGACACCTAACCCCTAATTGCTCCCAGCGAGCTGATTGGTACCTTGCATGGCAGCCTTTCACCGTGTGTGTGTGAATGGGTGAATGAGAGGCATCAATTGTAAAGCTCTTTGGATAAAAGCGCTATATAAATGCAGTCCATTTACCATTTGAAGAGAAGTAGCAGCTGTAATCCCATTTTGAAGAGCATGCATCTACTGTTCTGAATCGACAAGAGGAGGTTACAGCAATAAGCACAAAAACAACTTTGCATTTGGAATTTGGCAAAATATGCCTAAAATACAAAATAAATGATACGTTTCATCATTGATTCTCATTTCTTCCCATGTTCATTGGTGTAGCACTTGGTTTCCTGGGCCATCTTGGAGCCACCAGGACAGGGTGATTTTTATTTACATTTTTAACCCATTTTTAGTTCTTTTCTATTTAGTTTTCCTTTCCATTTCAGTTTAGTTTATGGCCACTTTTATTTTAGTTTTAGGATACCCATTTCTATTTGGTTTCAATATTATTATTATTAGTTTTATTTTTGATTTTAGTGTTTAATTTTTAAAAAAAACCCTGCTTTGGCCTGCACCACTTTTCCCCTGAAGCACCAATAGCCTACTTGTGATATTATTCTGTTCTGTGCAAAAACATGAAGGTCTCAACAGATTTAACATGAATGGTTTGTATTGACTCCAAACTAAATTTATTCAATTTATTAATCCATTCATTTTATGGTGGTTGGCAAACAACTTGCATTTACAGCCACCCACTGGTGTGGAGTGTGGACGGAGAAAAATCAATAATACCCTTATTTAACAAAACAAAAACAAAAAAATACTGCCTATCAAACCTAGAATTCTTCCTATCAAACCTGTTAAACTTAAATATTCGAACAGAAATATTAGACGTTTGTCACCTGCTGGTACAGTCAACAGTCTGTTTAAATGTATTTCTGCCCCTACTTCATGCAGATTGGCTCTTAATCTCACCCTCTGCCAGACATATTTAATGCAGCTGCATAGGTTACTGATTCTTGTTCCCACAATAAGAGCATCTCTAATTTACATGTTTATTCATCAGGAAAAGAGTACTGTACAGATCTGCGTGCCCTAACCTTAATCGAGTGATTACATTTCACCCCCTTCCTGATCACCCCTCCAGGTCTAGTATTGCCAACCAAAGGACTGATCCTAAACAAATGGCAACCCTTACGACCCCTGATACATTCTCTTTGCCAACTATGTTAAATTTTACTTTAAATTACTCCTTTAACCTCTGCTTTTTACATTTTTTTGCATCTATCTGTATATGGACTTTAATGCCCTTTTAGGCATTTTATCTGCTTCCTCATTCTGAGAACTCCAATATGAGCAGGTATCCGTGCAAAACTAACAACTAGACCTAATCTTTGGATTCTAATTCAAATTGGTCCCAAATTACTTTCTCTTTTACGAGCACCAGGCACTCGAGAGCTTGTGGTTGGCTGAATATTTAAAGTATTTCTACGCATCAAGCGCATCTCATCGTTAACGTCATCTTTATGCGCGACCAGGCTTTTTTCTGTTTTCCTTTTTGGTCCAAGCTACTTCACATGAGCCGGAAGTGTGGTGTTGATTTATCTATGGAGGTAAGTAGCTCCAAAATTCATTATTGTGTCGCACCATTGCAGTAGTTGATTAAAACGAATACAGAATATATTTCTGCCTATATAAAATAGGACAACATTACTGGGGCTGTTTCGTCTTGATCACGAAAGAAAATAAGTCTGGTTTGCTCTCCTATTTATTTGGTATTCATATATCCTCAGACTGATGTTATCGTAAACAGGGTAGTTAACGAGCACCAGTAAAGTGTCAAATCCATTTGGATATTTCGCAAGGGCTGTTTCTAGACAAATTACCCATCACATTAGGTGCATTACCAGTTAGATAGCTAGTCATCTGTGCGGCAACAGATAGCCCGTGGGCATTGTACTTCTGTACATGGCTCTTCGATTCGCAGTTGTGTAAGAAGCTAAACACGACGCGTGTTAATGGTTAGACAAGTGGCCTTTTAATGTCGTGTTTTGTTCTATCAGTGGGAAAAATGTTCTTCCTGAACGAGAGGCCCCATATATTAGCTAATGAATTAAGGCAATGGCACAGCTATCAAATGTAAAGATGTGTCCGTATGCATTGTGTTCAAGATAATGGAAGTAGACTGTAACCAAGGTGAATCAACAATACCCCCATTTGAAGAAGACTGTGTCGAGCTAGGAGACGTGAAGGATATGAGGCTGGAAGCCGAAGCCGTGGTCAACGACGTCCTGTTTGCAGTGGCTGAAATGTTCGTTTCCCAGAAGTTGGATAACGCCTTGGATGTGGCATACATAAACGTGGAGACAAGAGAGGGAAACCGCTATTGCCTAGAGCTCACTGAAGCGGGACTGAGGGTAAGGATTTTTTTTTTCAAAACTGTCACCTATTTAGCCACTGCAGTTTTTACCTGTTTGCCTATAATCAGAGCGTGTGGTTTCTGTCTGCAGGTGGTCGGCTATGCCTTTGACCAGGTGGACGACAGTTTGAGCACACAGTATCATGAGACTGTTTACTCCCTGCTTGACTCTCTCAGTCCGGGCTACAGAGAGGCTTTTGGGAATGCCCTGCTGCAGCGACTGGAGAGGTTGAAACAAAACGGACAGTAGTAGATCAGTCACGCAAATAGAAATAACAATTAGTGAAGCCATGGTTGTTGTTGAAGTGGGCCCTGGCTGTTAACTTGCCACGTGTAATTCAAGAAGCTTTTTCTGATTTCTGAAAGTTATGAAACATGTCAAATCGCTACATTCCTCCTTTGCGTTTAGTTTAACAAGGTTCTCTCTCCCAATCTTTTTGCAAAATTGATTAAAATTTTTTGTAGTGTTAGCCTGCATCCTAAAGTAGACATGCTTATTTCTTCTGAAATTTGAAACCATTGCAACAAAAAAGGATGGTTCAATGGATACCAGAAAAAAAGGACATGTACTTAATCAGAGAAAGACACCTCACAAGCAACAACCTTTCTTTACTTATTGTCTGCTAATTGTAGATTGCACTAAAATCTTGTTTAGGTTTTGAACTGTCTTGTGCCCTCTGCTTAAGTGCTTAGCATCTATCTAGATCACCTTAAACATTTTTACAGTGAAAATAGTGAGCAATTTGTTGGTGAAGATAATGCTATTTAGCATCAAACAGCCAAAGAGAAAGGGTTGGAAGCGCTTTGTAAAAGTAAAATAAGACGTCCCCTAAATATATCCTATGGGTTTACAACTGCCTTAAATATTGACCATGGTCATATTTACATTACTTTGGTCATATTAACATATTTGATCCTTCAATGTGTTTGCTTACATTGCAGTTTATATGAAATTATGTAGTCACATTTATGGAATAAGATTTGTGTTTTTAACAAAAAATGTGCAAGCTTGTTTCATTTCTACCATTTCCTTACTAAACATTTTGAACATGCATTATTCCAGCTACAGATGGATGTTTTATCTTAATTGGTATACGTCTGGGAAAGCTGATGAAATGTGATATATGTGGCGTTTCAAGGACTACTGTAGCCAGTTTTGGCAACTGAGTGATTCTGTACAAAACTAGACTGCTTTTGGCATGATCCTCTAATCTTCTGGAACATTGACACATTTCTCATGTTGAGGCAAATGTTATATTTGTACTGGAAATCATTTTAATATGATTAATATTAAGTAGTTGTTTTTTTGTTGCCATTTTTTTTTGCCTACCCAGGCATCCTTTAGAACTGCCTGCCTCGTGTTGGAAAAAGAAAGATTACTTGGTATCATTAAAGCTGTTTGCATGTACCATTATATGAGTTGCCTTTGAGATTTGTTGAGAATACATTTGAACATTAGAAAATTAATATCCAATACATATTAAATTTATCTTGGTATTATACAAACATATATTACAACAGAGTTCACCATGGATTCTCATAATAATATGAACAGGACATTCAAAATGGTTTTATAGAAGAATGACTGAGGTAGTATTTCATTTAGTAAAACACTGTTAACAAAATTCATTACAATTTTCAAAACTTTTTGGCACATTCTATGAAACTGCAACAATAAGATCTGAGTGGGAGTTCTATAATTTTATATAGGTATTAAGAGGAAATAAATATTTAGGCTGCTGGATTTACACAGTAGCAGCATCTCCCCGTCTATAAAAAACTGTGCTGCTGATTTAAGATTAGTTCAGAAGTACATCTTGTGAAATCTGGAAATAAATCATTCTGCCATCAATTTCTCTGTCAAACTTCACTCTCAATGAATGTATGATGGGCAGTCATTTTGTCCACTGATGGTCAAAATATTACATTTACAGCACACCAATTTTCTACATTCATTTCTCATCCTGGAAACATTTGCCCAAGGAACGTGTTTCAGACATGTCCATTCTTTCTAGGAGCCGGTATGCAAAACACAATACATATCAATGTACACTGAAATATGTTTATCCCCCGCCACCCAGCCTTCTGTCAGTGGAGGGATCCTTGAAATGAGATTAAACTATGCTTTAGTTTCCCCTTAAATAATGAGGAGTTATATTCCAGTGAAATCACTTCAAATGTTTTTTTTTTTTTTTTTAACCAAAATAGTGTTTCTGTTGCATGATATACTGACCACACCAATTATTCTGAAGGCAAGTGAGCACATGTAAAAATGTTTTTTTGGTAGAGTATTCCAATAACTTCATTCAACATTAAAACAGTTCTATTGCAACCAATCTTGTGACTCTCACTGCTTGAACATCTTGTTCATCAGTGTGCATGAATGCATGTCATCTGCTCAAATTAAGATTAGAGATAATAGACATCATTCATTCAGGAAAAAGTATCAGATTTGAGGTGTTCATGTTGGCATCTATACAGAACTTCAGATTTAAAAAAGGGCAGCAATGTAAATTTATAATTTTTTTAACAACCAAAACTGATATGGACCACATCCAGTAATATGGCAAAGTTTTCAGACCAAATCTTAATTTGCCATGGTATATGCCAGTAGAGCAGGGCCCCCCCTTTTCATAAAGCAGGATTGCAGAGTTAGCGGAATGACTGCACAGAGCAAAACCTGGAACCCTTCCAAATCGGGAACATGGACTGAAGTAAAAAGAGCTGTTCCAGGTTTTACTGAGTGCAGTTTTCCCAGCCACCTCTGTAATCCTTTGTGAAATACCCCCAAGGGTTGTCCAATCTTATCCGAAAAGAGCCGATGCAGTGCTGGGTTAAAACAAACATGAGCCCACAACACCAGATTCAACCAAGTAACTAATCATAGTATTCAATCAAGACCTTGAAAAGTAGAATCAGGTGTGTTAGTGCTGGCCACCTCTACAGTAGAGAATAAAGCATAAGCACAGGTGTAAAATCCAGGTTCAGGAATTAGAAGTCAACACCAGTATTTTTGTTTTAATCACCTGGATCTGTTCATCAGCACACCTGAGCCAGGGTGTAGAATTAATTAAATCAGTTGGCCAAGTTCATGTGTAGAAGAAACACATGGCAGGACGTGTTTATACTTTCTGACCCCTGGACTTTCCACCTCTAAGCATAAGTGCATGCCATCTTTGATTTACCATTTTCTTTACTGTCAAAGAGGGTACCTTGTCGCATTTCGGTGACAAGGTCTGCATTAGAGGAAACGCACATGGACAAAAGAAATTTTAATAAGTGATAAGACTCACCTGCAGGTTCCACCTTCAGTTTACTTTTTGAAGTAATCAAGCAAACATTCTTTATTATTATAGTTTATTAAATCTGCAGTTAAAATAGTTTGCATTAATACTGGAAAGTATTGTACAATGAATGCCCCCAAAATTAATTTACAGTGATTGGCTATGCAGCAATTAAAATAGGCCATTAACAGTTTTATTTAGAAAAATAACACAGTTGAGTTGTATTGCTAACTGAAGAGCAACAGCTTTATATTTTTAAAAAAAACTTTTGTATTATTGTGATCAGTGATACTCTACTGCAGCAACAGAATTAAAAATTAAGAACACTTCTTTAGTCAGGACAAAGAACATACTCTGGACTACTAAAGGTGCAATCAGGCTCCAATTGCCCCATGATAAACTACAATGTTGTGCTGTTAATCTTAGACTTCCTTTCTAAAAATCAAAACTGTTCTTCATAGGAAGAAAAAAAAAAAAAAAAACTAAGTTGCCACACGTCAATGAACAATCGCATGATTGATGAATCAAGGTTTCCATCCGATTTAACTAGCGACTGAATGAGCACTCAATCATTTGATAGACACATAAAAGCAAAGTTTTTAGCATCGCAAGTCGCAACAAACAGTCCTTACTTCCTCACTTGATCGAGACTGGATGAGGCGTTTTTACATTGAATGGGCTGTCCCGAATGAGAGAACTAACCAATCATAGCCAGTTTTCTTTTGCAGCATGGACAACTCTGGGATTGATGACGTAAGACTGGCAGCTATTCAAGCCAATTGTTTAATTGCCCAAGAAGTAATTAAAATCAATAGAAAGGCAACAGGTCATTTTCTGACAAGACACATCTATGACCTCTGCATAGTATTTCCCTCTTTTAGTGCAGAAAGACAATGTCCCTCAGCTTGTGATTTGGACTGGGAACTTTATGCAGAATAAGTCTTTGCCCAAGTCATCCATCAGTTCCCACTCCACGAGCAGCTTGATCTAAAAAAAAAAAAAAAATAACAGGGACAGTTTAGTCAATGTAACAAATGGTAAACTAACCTTTGTGACTATTGATATAAACAGGAAGAGCTGCGCTACTGCACTTTTTAAACGATTACAGGAAGTGAAACAAGACCAAATGATCTCACTTTTGTTCCCGTTCTGATAACAAGCAACTTCAGCTGCACACAAATTATACTTACTGAAGGGTAAGTAGACTTGACTGGCAGCTGATTGACATAGCTGTAGGTTTTCGCTTTCTGAATGGGGCAGACAACCCCTGACGTACAGCCGTCATCATTAGGGATGGAAAAAGGAACCGGAATACCAGCGATCACTCCATGGACCACTGCTTTACTGGTCTGGCTTGCATCATCTACAGCAATTGCACACAAGTATTAGAGGCTTCACAGCAGCACATTCCCTTTGAAAAAATAATGCTACGTAACCCTTTGAATAAACTGGAGATGGTAAACGGCCTTACCGCTGAGGAAAGTCACATTAACGGCGTAGGATTGTCCTCTCTTGAGCTCACAAGGTTGTTTTGGACATGGGCTTACTTCGACCGAGGAGACTTTCGCAACAGCAGACCCTGGCAAGAGGAAACCATGCTTGAAGAATATACCAAAATGCTGTAAATACTTATGAAACACTGCAGCAATAACTATCCAAACTCCAATTGATGCCAAAGCAAACAGGCAGAGTGGCTCATACAAACATTCCATTTCACTTTTCAGAAAGAAACCAGAGTTATATTCACATCTGGAGTCTTAATTTTAAGACCACTGCGATGAAATAAATCACTTTATAGGTTCTCCAATGATGGGACAGGAACAATCCACAAGGCAATAAACCAAGTGGAAAAGATAGGCTGAAAAGTTTATAATCTTTGATTTAGAGAGCAAACTGGACTGCACAAATTAGTTTTGTTTTTTTTAAATAAATGGAGGAAGTGGGTTAATATGGGGGGGGGGGGGGGGGATGTGTGAATACAGCCCATGTGACAGAACTTCCTGACCAAAGTGTCAAACCAGGGGTTTTGTTTCATGTGATGTAGCCTCATTTGGTCATTTAACAAGTCTATATGGAGAGGTGCCCCTGGTCTTGCAGATTTGAGAATAAACTCAGGTGACTCGTTAAAGTAAAATTGACTCAACCGCTGAACCACTGTAGCTTTACTTACCACAATCGACATACTTGACGGGCTCGGCATACGTGAGCACGAAGAGGGAGAGGCAGATGGAGACGACACGAATTTCCATTTTATCGGTGAAGCTGGCTTCAAAGAGAAAGGGATATTTTAATAATTCTAGCTAGCAAGCTTTTAAAAACGAAATATTATCGCCGGTCACGTATATACATATAACCACCCATGTACGATTTCCACACGTCAATGAACAATCGCATGATTGATGAATCACGGTTTCCGTCCGATTTAACTAGCGACTGAATGAGCAGTCAACAATCATTTGATAGACACATCAAAGCAAAGTTTTTATCCGCTTTAAGTAGTTATTGAATTAGCTCAAATTGATAAAAAAAATCCGCAGGTATCAGCTTCCCAACCACAACTTCCATATAAAAAAAACTTGAAACTTATGCAGAATTAATAACATGACTTTAACGTTAGACTACTTGAAAATCCTAAACCCACACCCTTGAATTTAAATAAAGTGCCTCAAAATAGCCCACATACGCGTTTACGGCTTTCCCTAAATAATTAAAAGGCATTTAACCGAACACCAATTAGCAAAACAAAGGTGGAAGTTAAGCGTTTAATTTTCTGTACCGTTTGTACTAACCTGTTCGTTGTATCCTCGCAAGTCCCAACAAACACTCCTTACTTCCTCACTTGATCACGAGACTGGATGAGGCGTTTTTACATTGAATGGGCTGTCCCGAACGAGAGAACTAACCAATCATAGCCATTGTTATTTCTTTTTCAGCATAGACAACTCTGGGATTGACGACATAAGACTGGCAGCTTCTCAAGCCAATTGTTTATTAGCTAGCTATCTACGTCATCGGAGTCAAGTTAGTTGCGTAGGGGTCGTCGATGATTGTTATGGAAGATGTCATTAATTCGAGGAGCTATGTTCAATTTAGCAAGAACGTCCCGTTGTCTCGGAAGGTAAATAAAATCGCTATTTGTTGGGATTTCCCAAAATGACCAGACTAAATAGAAGATATTATATGGAAAATGCTTCCATTAGACTAAGCAATTCCTTCTGAAAGTTGACCGATGGTTAAGGTAGCTAACTTAACTAGGATGTAAATACCAGTGTATGTAGGCTTGCTGGGTAGCTAGCAAACATAGTCGAGGCAACCTTGTGATCAACCTTCTTTGCTAGCTTGATATCCATTGTCGTATTGATCATAGTCCAAAGATACTAAAGATACTTGGAGAAAAAGCACCCCAAGATATGAAAGCTAGGTAAAGTAGCGGTTGCTCGCTAGCGTGTCTGACGTAATCAACATTAACCTTGCACTGCCTTAGCTTTCTTTTATTTTTCTAGCGTTTTCAAATATTAATTGAGGCATTAAAGCAATGTCATACATGCATGGCTTTTAACAGAATAAGAATGAATACTTGTAGGAGGAAATCGTTAATGAGTTTAATGACTATTCTGTTAATGTAGGCCCAAATTTGGCAAAGAAAATTAACCTTCCTACAGATGAAGACAATGATTTCGATTTTGCATTTGACAACATCAATTCAATGTTCCTTGTTGGAGTTTGTGAAAGCGATGTGTTAGAAGTTTAAGAATAAAAAATCCACTGATGGTAATTTTATTGATATGTCACTGCTAAAAGAAGTAATTGACTGTGTACTCAAGCCATAGCCTATAGCCTACTTATATATGTAATCAATCCTTTCAAACAGGTATTTTTCCTAATAAAATGAAAATGACTAAGGTGGTTCCAATCTACAAAAATGGTGACAAACATATTGCATCAAATTACAGTAGACCTGTGTCTTTGCTACCTCAATTTTCTAAAATACTTGAAAAATTATTTGTAAATAGACTTGATGACTTTATTGAGAAATATGAGTTATTGAGTGACCATCAATATGGGTTTAGGGGTAATCGATTGACATCTTTAGTGGTGATGGATCTTATAGAATATATTGCAACTGCAGTAGAAAAGAAACAAAACACTGTAGGTGTATTTATTGATTTACGTAAAGCATTTGACACAATCGATCATTCCTTACTTCTGCAGAAATTGGAACGCTATGGCATAAGAGGTGTCACACAGCACTGGTTAAGAAGTGATTTAAATAATAGGTTTCAATATGTAAAAATTAATAATACTGAATCATATTCTAGAAGAGTAACCTGGTGTTCCACAAGGTTCGGTCTTGGAACCTAAGTCATTTATACTTTATTTAAATGACATTTGTACAGTATCTAATACGTTGAAATTTGTTACTTTTGCTGATGATAAAAACTTATTTTATTCAGGGGAGGACATGAAAGAGTTATTGAAAACAGTAGAAAGGGAATTGATAATGTTAAAAAAATGGTTTGATACTAATAAGTTATCACTAAATGAAAATAAAACAAAATATATGGTGTTTGGTGGTTTAAGGGATAATTGTGAAATAAAAATGGATTTAAATGGAGTTGAAATTGAAAGAGTATATGAAACAAAATTCTTGGGAGTGATTATTCTTATTCTGTTAAAAGCCATGCATGTATGAAATTGTAGTGAATGAACTAGCTGGGTATCAGTAATACCTACTGCATATTTTAAGTGGTTAACAGAAATCGGTAACGATGCATGTAGCTTCCACTTAACTCCAATAATGCGTTATACTTTCTTATATTCACAGGGTGTGTTCTCCGATGATGGTGCTTAGTCCAAGCCAATCTGTGTTGGCACGAGGCACCCAGTATCCGCAGCAGTTTATATCTTCAGAACCTCTGCGCTGGAGCAGCTCCTCGGTTCAAGAGAAGTCAGCGGAAATCAACACATCCCAAGATAAAGTACTGCTCAGTGAATCGTGTGTGAAGGTCGGTACTGTGTATCACACATCCCAGCATACTTTGATGTATCTCGGTATTTGTTTTATAATATTTTTCATTTGTAATATCAGGCCTTTTATAAGTAACTGTCAGTGGTTTAGACAGAATACAATGTATTTAGCACAATACAATGAAATATATTTTATTTCCTGTTATTTTATCTTTCTGCACCTAGTATGATTTTGATCTTGTTGTACAATGAACCTAAGAGGATTTATTTCAGTATTTATTTCAATAACTGCTTGAACTGGATTTTTTAAAAATCCCTTTTTTTTTTTTTACTCCAATCAAAAGTTTCTATATTTTGGGATTATATGATCATCTGACTGGGCCCTAAGCCTTTTCTGAAGATGTACAATGTCACGTTACCTGAAATGTGCTAACAATGGAGCCATTTTGCTGTATGTTACAGTGCGGGTCTGAAATGATTTCATTTAGAGTATGGCGTTATCTAACTTAGAAGGGCCGCGCAAATAATTTGTCTTAACACCTACCTATCTTTTCCCACAAAGTTCTGACAAAGCGAGAAGAATGGATGCATGATAAAATGGGAATTATTATTTGGTATATCCTCAGCATATGTTTGTTTAGCAGAGAGTTGTGGACACCTGATAATCACCAAGACAAGAAACTCAACAGCTTCCATCTCGGCTGCATACTGTACGGTGCATCCTTAACATCTGGGATTGACCTCAACAACTGTGAAGCCAGTGATAGGGGAAATGGTAGCAGACATTGCAGTCAGGCTAGAACCTTCATGACTGGCAATGGTTCTTAAAATTGTACACCAGTTGCTAGTGACACAAGGCCCGCTTGGGCTAAGCTTTCCCCCAGATACCTCAACAGCATCTTCCCGCAGCCTATCACCATCTCTCATAGGCAAAGAGATGATGACAAGGATAATGTGATTTATTAACAGTTCATTGTAGTGCATTTATGACCAGCAAGTCTTGTGTGATGTTGCTTGATTTTGCAGAGGCTGCAAGAAATCATGGAGAAAGGAGAGTACCTGAGAATACAGGTGGAAGGTGGAGGCTGCTCTGGGTTCCAGTACAAGTTTTTAGTCGAGAAAGTGATAAGTGAGGATGATAGGTAATTATGCTGTTTTATTTTCTCCTATCATCCCTGCCATATCTGTGCCTAATTTACACTCTTAGAATAACAGAATTTAAATGTAGGAAGGCATCCTTATTGAGATGCTTGTTAAGACCCCAAGTGGGATACTGTGGTTGTATTTTTTGTGTGAAGTACTTGAACTACATTTCAAGATTATATTAAATTGTATGAATGGATAATATGCATTTAAAATGGTCATTTAAATGGATTGTGCTGTTATTTCAGTCATTTGGGTGAATACCAGAGGTGTGTAGAGCTGAGCAATTCAGTAACTACATTCAGGAAAGGTTCACACTAAATATTCTTAGTTAAGATGAGGCTAAAAGACCGGAACATTTTGGCATACTGCCTTCATCAGTGAAATGGTGATGTAATGTTGATGGTAGGCTTATATTATAGCAACTACCAATCAGAGCCTCTATTTGAAGGTGGGCTAAACAGAAGTGCATAAATAGATAATGTGTACATTTAGAATAGTGTAAATAACCTGGATAAGGGTATTTGCTTAAGAAAAAGTAGGTGTTAAATCTTGTGAATGGCTATTTATGGTAATTTACATTCATCCATAATATTAAATGCAGATGATTGGAGAATTTCCCAGCGCTTTAGTTATTGTTATATATCCAGTTGTTTTGTACTGCTCTACTATTCCCCCTTACACCCCTCCATTTTCCTACCTGGTGTAGTGTAGCCTTGGTGTAGTATAGCCTTAGTGTAGTGTAGCTGATGGTTGGGGAAATGAGCTTGTAACTGAGAGGCTGTACATTCATTTCCCTGGTAGGGCACTGCCATTGTACCCCTAAGCAAGGTACTCACTATTTAACTTCAGCAAAATATCCAGCTGTAGAAATGGGTGGTATATAAATTGCGTTAAGTCAGTCTGGTAAATGCTGGGAATGTAATATAATATACACTTTTTGTACCCTCTGTTTGTCCCTCCCAGGGTGTTTGAGCAGGATGGCGTTGGAGTCATTGTGGATCAGGATAGTTTGGAGTTTGTGAAAGGGTCCACACTGGACTACACCGCGGAGCTAATCCGCTCCTCCTTTCACGTTGTCCGCAACCCCCAGGCTGAACATGGCTGCTCCTGCGGCACCTCTTTCTCCATCAAGGTGTGAGGGTTTTGGGCTTCTCTTCCCCTACTCTGTCAACGACCTGTCTGCGTTCATCAGTAGAACTTTTCAAGATATGCACTTATGCAGAGGTCTAGGACATAGGTCATTCTCTCCTGCCCTGTGTGAAACTTGAATATGCTATATTGTAACATTTCTACCCAAAGATGTTGTGATTAAGCATACCAGACCTGGGTTCAACTAATGGTCATAAGTTGTTTTCCTTGTGAAGTGGCTGCTGGTTTCTAAGGAATTCGTCAATTTCAAGTGATAATGGCCTGAATAGCATATCATTTAATCTTCTGTCCAAGCAGTGACTTCAGTAATAATTAAGGCCTAAAAATCTGGTTCAACATTCAAGGATGGGAGATTAAAGTAAGTATAACTCCATATACTGACATTGATCCAGTCTCTATTCAAAGAAATATAAATTTAATGTTAACCACTGGATGCCTGTACACATTTTTTGTAATACTGCAATTTCAGTGGACTGTTACTGTTCTCATATAAAATGACAGGTGACACGTTTGACTCTACTGATGGTATGATTGTGCAATATTGTGCAAGGATGTAAATAGACTGTATTGCTTTTCTCAAAGTAAATAAAAATATTGAAAGGAGTGGTAACCTGCCTGCTTACTCATCGGAAATGTAACGGCACTGTTGATTGAGCTGTACATTTGAAAGGAACAAATGTCCCACATTCACCACAATAAAGCATGTAAATAATCAGTAAAACTACAGAAAAGATCAATACAAAGAATTTACAAAATTTATTTTATTAATACTGGACCTGTAATATTCAGAAAATAATTTTATTGTAATCCTGGGAAGGATGACCTAGCTTGAACATGTGCCGTGCCACTCCTTACCGTGCGGTATCACCCTAAACAAGGTAGTTTCACTCAAAATGAAGATTTTCTTTCATATTGTTTTTTTCCTCCTTTTTTCCTTGTCCACAGACCTTGGTTTTTTTCTTAATTTGAAAAGGAAATGGAATTAAATCTGTCAAATATTTGTTAAAACTGAAAATAAATGTATGCTTTTAACCTAAGTATTACAAAAGTATGGTCTACCAGAAGGTCATGTCTTTCACTGCTTACAATCAGACACTGTGTTTTGTGCAATCCTAGATTTGTTCCTTTCCCTCATGTATTCGTACCTTTTGTGAGGTCATTTTGACAAAATGACCGTTTATCATAAAATGTTTCTTGCATTTCTTGCTGTGAGATGTTATTAAATGTAATTTTGTGCTATTTGTGAATATGAGCTGTCTTTTACTCTTTTCCCTGCATCTGGGTGGGTCTATGTTTGGAGCCGTCACCCCAAAATGTCCGTCGCCAGCTGTTACACATGGTGTATCTGTAATGGTATGGGCAGCCATCTCATGGGAGTTGCTGGAACTGATGATCACTCTGCATGGTTGTGTAACGGCCAAGGAGTGCACTGTTCCCTTAAACATTAAACACAAGGCCATAACTGTGTATTCAACATTGGGGGGACCAAATATGACCGAGGGTCTGAGGCGTGAGGGGGTATTTTAAAAAAAAAGAAGATTATTCTGATTTCTATTGAAAAACATTAATCTGATAACTATATTGTATCAGCCATACATAGTAACTACTATTTCAATTTCAGGACAGTAAGCTTAGGGTCAACGGGAATGTAGATAGCCTACTTGCAATTATAGCTCTTCTGTATATAATCTATCTTGAAATAAGCATGGCATCTGCATTACCTTAAAAATTTTATGTTTTGTAATGTGAAGACAAGCTATAGAGTCCATGGTTCAGTCAATAGTTTATTTACACACGTATCTACAGTACTTAAAGAAACTGTTGATTAAAAGATCATGACTTGCCAAAATAACAAAGGGAATGTCTAAATCCCTTGGCTTCTTAAAATTTGACTCAGGGATATGACATCATTCCCAGTTTAGATTGTTTGATTGTGTAACTTAAGGACAACAGACTTCATAGGCAGCTGAGCAAATTTGGCTGCAAGTATTGGCTATCTAAAGCAAAAATTCCAGGATCTTAGACGGCTGCCACAGAATAGCAAAATATAATAAAAACAGTTATTTACTGGAAATATTGGACGATACAATTTGATCATATCTTAATATTGGGAGATATGTCCCCCCAATGTGTATTATGATTATGACTTTGTCCAAATATCATTGAACCTCTATGGGAGGTTTTGGAGAGCAGAGAGTGAAGTAGATTTCCTTCTCCATCTCTGAAAATGGTGGCTTTTTTTTTTTTTTTTTGAATGGTCTAATTTCTAGGAACTTACCATTTTGAACTTGTTGGCACCATTCCACCGAACACCAGAAGGGTTCAAGCTGTTCTGAAGGTGAAGAGTGGATCTTCTCCTCATTAGTTACCTGGTGTACATTATTACACACACATTTTTGAGGTAGCTTAAAATAGCAAAATATCTTTAGTATTTCAGGTGACATCCAGTCAATATAACTCATGGTCACAAAATAACACTACTAAGACCTTGAGAAACCTTGGATAACCCTTTGCAGACAAAAATCTAAATTCTATGAAACATTAAGCGTGGAATTTATCACAGCGAAACGTAATAACGTGGGAGTACGGTCCTCGGTCTCCGTCAGTGTCCTGGGTAAAGCCTACCCAGTATGCACTTCGATGTCTTACACTTTAACTTATCGTAAGTGTTGGTAAAGTAGACATTAGGGGTAATCGGTTTGCCGACTGAAAATCAAGCGCTATAGCAAAATTTCAAAGCCGTTAATTTTGAAATAGTCTTTGATGACGTAGGCTACATTATGGAGTATGACACGGATTTGACAAAGTATATACGGGTAAGGGAATTCAGTGATTTTGTTATTTCCAGATAGCCCAAGGCAAGAAAGAATAGTTAATCATTAAGCAACTGTTAGGTCTGAGAGTGAAACAGATTTGCAGTTTGCATTTTGGATCTAACTTATCATTCCTACCAAGCTACATTGGACTTCGTATTAAGCGTGCTTTCCTCCTATTAACCTCTAAAAGTATTTAAATGCTTGATCATGCTGCTTGATCATGTTTGACAGCTAGCTAGCTAGAACTGGTAATGTTAGAATAAGTAAACTATTAATATCAAAACTGTGACTTCTAATCTAAATATATTTAAATTATTTCAGGGTGCGATTAAAAGAAAACTGCAGGAACTTGGTCCTTGTGTTGGTACGTTGGTAACGACGTTGCCGAGAGAATAAATGTTTTATGCTGTGCAGTAACTGAAATGATAGCCTACATCAAATTTGTCATGTGGCTGCACTGTTGCTTCCTGTTTAGAAGAAGAGCTTACTGATTACATCATGGTTCTGGTGGCCAACAAGAAGAATTCCCACCAGATGGCAGAAGACCTTTCCCTGTTCCTTGGCCGCAACTCTGTCAAATTCACTCTTTGGTATTCAGACATAAAATTAAATGAATGTCATTCATTCAGCTGATGTGTGGATTTAAACAAGTTAAACTGAAGCAACATTTTCTTGTAATCTGGTTTCATCTGTATGATTGCCTTGCAGGCTACATGGAGTCTTAGAAAAACTTGATTCAATGGCTATTGGTAAGTAGTTTGGTGAAACAGTTTTTGTTTGATTGAGAAAATGAAGGGATGAAGGAAGGAACTGTCTGGGAGCATTAGAGGGGGAAGTTTCCAGGTGAGTAAATTCACAGTGAGGTCAGACACTTTCGTAACCAGCTCCGGAGAGGAGAGCACCAGATACAAAAATCAGTGTCCTTGACCTAGCTGCAATCATCTCAGCTTTGACCTTGGTTATAATTTTATGTCCCAAATCACCTAATTGGTTATCCGTACGTCTTGAAATATGGTTGGCCGGGATAGTTTTTAGATCCTATGGTACCGAACAGACATGTACAACAAACTGTTTATTAATGTAAATTAATTATTATGTGTATTCACAGATTAAGATACATGCAGTGTCTTAATTCCATTGGCATGCCAGTTGCATAGTTGTCTCTTGAGTTGTGCCTCCCTTTTCCCAGTGCTAGGATAGGGAGTTGTTT